>NC_133531.1:51869816-52110933 GCF_048544455.1 Silene latifolia
AATTAGAAACCATGAAAACCTATTTCGTGAGGGAGTGCGCTCGGCCTTACCGGGATACAAACCTTGCTACGTAGGGGAAGTGGGTGATAAATGTCTACCCACCGAATTTATAAAGATAAGGGTTGTATTGGACTTTACCGATGCCCAAGTTGATGTAAATTTGGATCATGGACACATTTATTCAAAATTTGGGTTGAACTCAACGAAAGTATTCTCGACGGTTGTCGGATGTGTTTCGGGCTAAAGATAAATATTAATGTAATTCTATCGACCAAGAGTTCTGAAAGTAGAATCGATTAAAGAGTTAATCCACCGAGTTATATTGATGAGGGTTGTATTCGGCTTTACCGATACCCAATTTAATATGAATTTGGATCTTGGAATCATTTATCATAGTTGGGTAGAGGTCACTATGTAAATGCTTTACTTGTTATTTACAAGTATTAATAAAACGATAAATGTTAAGTTTTCCACTATTCCGTTATCATATTGTTCTGTTTCTTTACCACAATTCATATACTATATCATTTCGATTTTTGATTCAAATCTCCATTAAAACATCGTAATTAAAGACAAATATGAATTTGCTTCTAAAACCTCATATGAACCATTGCTAAAGATTTTTTTGTGAAAAGTATAGATACAAGTTATTTGTGATCAAAAGGGTTTTTGATTCTTGACTAACATATCTACTTACAATGAATTGTTTCTCATATGCTTAATTGAGTTAAGTACTTTGAAACGTTACATCATTTTGGTAACTAGATTTGTTGGAAATTAAAATTGACCAAAATGCCGCAACCACTTCAATGAAAGTTTTAAGGCTAAACAAACGAATGAAGAGTAGTCTTCATGAATTTAAATATTGCTTCTCTTAGCAAATACTCATTGAAATGAGTGGGAGCATTCTCTTAAACCGTTAAGAAGAGGGTGAGGTTTAAAGAAGTAAAATTAGAATGGAATTGATACAAGGTAATGTTTAAAGTAAAGTTATTGAGAATAACGATACTAAACCTATCAATCCCGACCGATAAAGTTTCCATTGTCTTAATTGTTGGACGCTAGAAAGGAAACTACCCCAAATTATTGAAGAATCAACAAGTTAGTTGTGGGACATCTAATGGGACCTTCTTCTTTAAATGTTTATTTGATTGACATAAATTTTGCTAGTACTACATCGTCAATATTAGAAACCGGTGGTGGTTTTCATCATTGTATTTGATACATAGGATGATTAGAATATGACGACTAGCAATAATGATGTTGAGAGATAGAGTCATTGTGTACTCAATCTAGTTTTTTGGTTTAGAGTTGTACTTAATTGTGACTATTAAGTGCATAAACTATAAATAAGAATATAAACTTGTTAAGATACAAAAGAGGTTTCACTTTTGTGACCCTATACACCACGATTTGATGTATGGCTAGCCCATTATCAAGGTGAATATATTCTAAATCAAACTAGAATGATACATCATGTAGATGATGCAAGACTCAAATTGGTATCCCAAGATTAAACCTTAAATTCTGGAATGATGAACGCAAAGAGTTATCGAGTACTCTTGAAACCATTAGATTGTTATTCTTATGGTATATGTGTATCTTGTATTCAAAGCAAGATGTCTCGTTCCTTTTGGTTGAAAAGGTGATCGAGGTTGTAAATCATTGATCCAAAATAGGTTGATCATTTTCTTTTACCAACGATTTAAGTTAACGCTAATGTGTTCACTTAATAAGGTAAATAGAGAAATCTTTGAAGAAGTTCAAAGAGTTCAAGGAATCACGATTTAGTCGTGATGGGATTATCAAAGTGAAGACTTTGATATAAGCCAAAGGAAATGTGATATAGTGTCACAAATTAATCTCTCTTAGCACGCATTATGGGATAATGTGTGGTTGGATAAAGAAATCAAACGCTATTCGATATGGTTTGGACTTCAATCAAGTTACTTTGAGTTACTTGATCCTTTTGGGGATTTTATCATTTTGTCTAAATTATTTTTCCACTAAATCTAAAACGAATCATATGAGATATGAAATGGTAGGGTACCATGATTGTAAGTTTTCAAAAGAGAAAAATGCTCATTTTTCTTTAATATGATCACGAGTACAACGGGTTTGTGGCTCGTGAAGCTGTCTTTCTAGAATACAAGTTTATTTCTAGAAGACAGAGTGGGAGAAATTATTCAAGAGCCACAAAGAATGTTATGTCGCAAGAAACTGGTCTTTCTTGGCTACATGAGACGTTTTGTGTAAGACGTTGTTTCTTCAAAACCTAGGAGGTTAAAGTCATCACTTGTTGAAGATGATGAATTAGTGTTACTTTTAGAAAGTAAAGAGCTTGCAACTTACAAAGAAATTGTTTGATTCAAGTTGATTACTTCTGGAAAGTAATGAACATATGACTTACATGAGAGTGTTTAAGTCACAACTCAATACAAGGCTTAGAGCCACGAAAATCCGAAATAAATTCCAAGTGAATTGTTAGATATCAAAGCTTGATTGGTTGCAAAGGGTTTTGCACTAGTTGAAATGCTTAAGTCTACTTGGACCTTCTTATGGATAGTGTTTTATTATGAGATATATAGCAAATGAATCTAAAACCCACTTCTTCAATTAGAAGGAATGTATTCAATACATGTCTTGAGTTTTGTAGATTCTTGCCATCCTAAGATAATGTGAAACTTAAGAGAGGGTCTTAAGTAGGACATCAATGAGTTGGAATCAATGTTTTGATCATGTTATAAAACTTTTCTCGATAGGTCGAGAAATTGTGTTTATACATAACGTTTAGTGGGAGTTACGGATATTTTAATTAGTCTAATATGTGGATGACATATTGATCATTGGGAATGATTTAAGACTTTTGGAGCATTATAATACATCTTTAATATCCGGATTTATGGAGATAAATCTACATGATATTAGCGTCAAATAAGAAGTCTTATGTTGATAAGATTCATGATTAGTTCAATTGAGTTGAACATACTTGATTGATTCCATTTGTTTCCGCTGCCGGATCAATTAAATTAGTAATGATGTACAACACTTCATATACTTTAAGTATGATGAATTGTTTCAAAATCGAATTTAAGTAATAGTTACCAAGTAGCCATATAGATTATTCTTAAGTGCTTGAGGAAGCATTAAGGATGGAAAGTTAAGTGTTTTTGATGCAATTAACTAATTTGTGTAAGGGTGTTACACGAATGACAATTGAGATTGCGAAAGGTTTAAGACAAAACCATATTCAAAACACGTAAAGATGGTTAAGGAACCATTGTGGCTATGTTATTTCGTAAAAGATTTGCTAGAATCGTTCTAGGCAATAAAGAACAATGAGATATATTTACAACGGAAATTGAGTACACTTGCAATCATGAGATGTGCAAGAGGATGGATCCCATAATCGTGAAAAATAGTGGGAGCTATTCTAAGGCTAGAGAGCTTATGTCTAGATTGGATCTAGACACGTACTCAGAAAGTTTTGTAATGCAAATGTATACATTACAAAGGAAAATGAGTATGTAGTAAGGTTGAGTAAGGTACAAGAAGTTGATAAAACCTACTAACCAAAGCCATCTCATGGGCTTAACATGATGAGTCATGTCATATGTCATTTCAATTGCATTGAGATGAACAACAACATATAAGATGAAAATGGATTATAAAAATATGAAGTAGTAATCAGGTATTGACTATTTATATATGATAATCACATTTGTCGTTCGAGTTTTTAAATCTGAAAACTCCTTTTATATACTTTGTTACATCCAAACGGGTTGTAGAGACAATATTGAACCCCGTTAAAGTGAACCCGGATTAACATGGTATTCGCCCATAGTCACTTGTATGAGGTGACGTCTCGAAGTGACTAGAGTATCATGCGATTGATGGCAAGTTCAAGTGCCATAGAGTCATGTGAGATGACTAGTCGATCACATAGGCAGACTGTTAGCAACACTTTGTCGGGCCTTATGACCGCTTATAGAGTTCTGGCAAATTTATATAGCCTGGTCGTGGCGAGAGCTACGATAGTATTCTAATGTGTCGATTCTTTTGACTAAAGACTGTTCGCCTAAGGTGGCACAGTTTCAGATTAACTTTGATTTGTGTTACTACGACCTTCGTAAATGGGGTCAAATGGGCATATTTTGGGTTATGATGGCTGTGGCTAGTCGAAGGGAATAAGTGCGATAGGAATTGTCCACCCCCTTGTCAGGGTTAAAACAATATCTCAGGGCCACTCGAGGAGTAATGAACTGGAAATGCGTGGCCACGCTCGGAAGGTATCTATGGTAGATAATTCCGGTCAATCAGTTATTCTCCAGAACGAGGAAACCACTCTCGATATGATCACTTGCAAGTACGACCTGAAAGACACCTTGCATTGAGTGGGAGATAGTAATAGGACAAGAGAATTGGTGACGCACACTTGTCGAGGACAAGTGGGAGATTGTTGGAATATGTGTCCTCCGACAATAATGCGATCACAACTGTCGATCATGATGATCACATGTTTAAATCTCATTTTAAGAATACATGTGGGATGTAATATTTTAAAGTCAACTGGTCCACACATATCGGTAATGATTGGCTGACTAGAGTTTGACATTACTGTCGTGCGACGGTGGTGATCAGTTGATCCCCTTAGGTCATACCTAAAGGGTGACCCTCTTAATTGATTATTTAATTAATCGTATGCCGATACGAGTTAATTAAATTGCTTAAAATTGACGGATGATTATGTGAGTAAAGTTAACGTGTCTTATTGTAATTCGATTAAATTAGATACGGTCTAAGTAATCAAATTGTTTTATTACTTAGATAAAATTATTGTTTACGAAACAATTGAAATTGAATGAATATTTTATTATAAATACAAGACGTTGTGATTTATAATTGATAAATCGTTTTGGTACAAGTAATTACGAATTACTAGTCGATTTTGTATATGACATATTTTATGAGTATGTTGATTTTGAATATGTTAAAAATACATTACAAATTCACATGTCAAGTAACATGTCACATATGTCACAATTGACAAATGACAAAATAAAATGGACCTCCCATTATATATATATGTACCGAAAATGGAGGGAATTTAAGGAATATATTGTGTTTTTATTTTAAAGTGGAAAACATGATGATTAAAGCCTAATGACTAGCCATGCATGCCTAGTCTTGTCTTGAGAAGAACACAAGACCATGCATTGGTCTCTCCTTCCCCCTCCAACCGGTTTTCCAAGGGCAAAGATAGAGTTTTTTCCTCTATCATTCATTCACAAGTTTTTACATAATTTTTCTAGTGTAAGAAAAATTCTCTCTACAATTTGTGAGACATTTTAGAGAAAGAGAAACCACAAAATTCTCTCCTCCAAAACCGAAATAGAGGAGATCAAATAATTATTTTGGGTCAAATTCTAAGCTAGATTAATAATATTACTAGTTCATAATATTGTTAATTATTAAGAGTAACACCTTGGGTATATGCTTTTGGGAGGGATTCTATTTTGGATCCTTTGTTCATCCATTATAAGGAAGCTCAAGAACAAGTAAGAAGGAGATCTTACTTGTGCCCTTTAATCCGAAACATCATAGTAAGAAGTGACGATTTCTTCTCTACTCTTGTTTTAGTTTGCATGCATAAGATCTAACTTTTATTTTATGACTAAATAAATCAATTCATATATGAATATGTAAATTAATGAGATTAATAATTCTAACATGACTCATATCCATGTCTTATACAATTTTAGGATCTTAAGACCTCCCATAACTTGTATGGAGTCTTATAAGTGGTTACATGTCTTAGTTATAAGTGGTGTTATCAATTGGTTTATTAAATTCTCTACCTTGACTTCAAATAACTCTATTTAACTTTTTAATCGTTCTATCTTATCTCAAATAAGATGTGATATTTAGTCATAAAAGCATAAGGGGGAATCAAATTCATGGCTTTATTACAATGATCCAATCGTTGTAATTCTTTTATGATCAATTTAAGTCAAATCAATTTGTGTTGTTGATGTAAAAGATGCATAATGACCAGTTTTTAGAACATAGAAACATTCCACAAACCGAATGACTTAGGTTGAAAGCCAAGTCATTAAAATCATACAACCATTGTTTGCAAAATGGAATAAAACAAATTTTCATGTCGATCATGGAAATTAAAAGAAGTCCTAAAACAACAAGTTAAAATACAACAATACTAAGAAGACAATACAAAATAAAAAGCCAAGCTTCCATAGGTCTTCTACTATGGGCGGCTACTCTAGCATCCCTTGTTGAAGATCATCCTCAAGCTTGCTTGTCTTTGCCTTTGTCTTTGCTCACATGCTCTATATCACATTTAAAGGGGGTGAGAATCATAACTTGTATCTAAATACCAAAGTTGAGATTTAAATCAATAACATAATAGATTAGAGAATTTATTACCTGCTGAAGTCACACGTCCAGCTTTAACATCTCCAAGATACTTTGGGCAATTTCGTTTCCAATGGCCCGTACCACAACAATAGTGGCACTTATCTTCGGAAGAAGCACCCTTCTTGGGCTTGGAATTGCTATTCCCAATAGCTTTTCCTTTGCCCTTATTGGGAGTGTGTTTCTTACCCTTTCTCGCGCTTTTCTTGATTTTCCCTTTGCTCCTTTCATTAATATTGAGCACATCCTTAGTCGCACTCACATTGAGACCCATGTCTCTCTCGGCTTGTACAAGCAAGTTGTGCAATTCATGGAGAGAGGTTTTCATGTTTTGCATATTGTAGTTTACCCTAAACTGTACATATGCTTTGATGCGGTTCAAGGAATGTAGCACTCGATCAATGACAAGTTGCTCGGGAATTTCAACCCCTTGAATTTTTAGCGTTTCAACATGCTCAATCAATTTGAGTACATGAGGGCTCACCTTTTTACCCTCTTTGATGTTGAGCTCAAAGAATGCGGAGGCTGCCTCATATTGGATTATTCTAGGGGTTGCGAAAACATGGTCACAAGCTTGGTGTAGATCTCATAAGCGGTGCCTATCTTAATAGCACTCCTTTGGAGATCGGCTTCCATAGAGAAGATCAAGACATTATTGATCGCGGCCGATTCTTTTAGGTAAGCCTCATAGGCCTCCCTAACCGCGGCGGATCACCTAGTAGTAGGTGTAGCGGGAGCGGCTTCGGTAAGGTAACGAAGCTTGTCGTCACCTTCCGCGGCCAAGCGGAGTTGCACTTCCCAATCGGCAAAGTTAGTGCCATTCTTTTCAAGATTACATCGATCCATAAAGGATCGGAGCCAAGAAGCATTAGTGAGTGGTGGAGCGGTTCCACTTGTGTAAGCGGATGAAATCGGAGTTGTCATTGCAAAGTAATCGAATTGACTGCAAAAAGGAAATGAAGGAAACTATTAACATTTATCATTTTACTTGTAAACATTTTTATCAAGGTTTTTAAAAATATGCATTTATATATAATGACCTCGCACCTAAATTATATAAATGATTCCGAGATCCATCCTTATACAAACACGGGCACGGGAAACCGATACAACTCATACTTGGATAAATTTGGTGAATTAACTCTTTAACTGATTCTACTATAAAATTCTCGGTCGATGTATTTCATAAAATCCATCTCTAGCCCCGGAACATAAGACTAGTCTTTATATCCCATTGAGTCCAACCAAATTTCGCGTGTAATAACGTGTTATTACCTCACTTACCTAATGAAAAATGAAAGTACCACGGGGAACCGAATCTACCCCAAATGTCAAAGGGATTTATGAGTCCTACTATTTGGTAAGGCTAATCTCAATTTTGAATGTATGTGTGAGGTCTTGTCGATTTATTATATATCATCTTTAAGTGAACTAAGTCGATGAATACTCGATAATTATAATTGACAATAGTCGATAAAACGATTAAATATGCATGTTAGGTTATGGCGATTTGAAAATGCATGCAAACATATAAAGCAAGCATAAAAAGAAAAGCAAAATTCCTAGTATGGCCTTTCCTAAAATAGAAAATCTTATATTCTATTACATATTCGGAAACCAACTCCTTTGGTCCCTTGAATCTTCAATGACACGCCTCCCAAGGACGAACACCGTCTTCATCGGAACTCCTTTCCGAATGGCACCGTCTTTAGAAAACTCCGGGATTACAAATAATTAAATAATAAAATGTACATTGTACTTCCTATTATACATCTGTAAATTAAAATAAAATCTAATGAAATAAAATAAAAGTGATATGAGATCACATTAAATTACAACCGAATCAATATTCCCATTCAATACGGGTAATACTGATTAAAAACTAAGGCCATACTAAGATAAAATTACATAATTCCAAATTATATAAATAAAATATGACATTCATCAAAGAAAAAATGCAGCTTTATAATATATATCTAACATGCCAAATAATGTGCCAAATCGCCCTATTTAAAATATATCGTAAATATAGTCCGGTTTTATGGAATTTCGTGATTTTTAACTTATGAAAATCACAAAAACAATACTAAAATCTAATTATAGTCCAAGTTAATTAACCTAACATTTTAGGACTCAAAAATTAGTCATCATTCAATTTTTGACAATAATTCAACTTGATTTACTATTTATGCTCATATTGACCTTAAAATCATAACCTTTTATGAAATAAATCCAAATTAAATTACAATAATTTCTAAATTTGAATTTTAAATTTTTGAACATTCTGGAATAATTCCATGAAACTCATAATGTCAAAAATAAAGGTTAAAAGTTTTCGAATTTAAATCGAGAAAATATAGTTGCTATATATCGGTTTTATCAAATAAAACATCTAAAATATATGAAAATCAATCTAATCAATGTTATAACTTTAGATCTGATATGTGGGATATTTATGCAACTTTAAATAATTTTTTCATGCCATGTAATATATTTTAGCAATTTTCGCTAAATTAGTCACTATTTATGTCATTTTTATACTAAAAAATTCATAAATCATGCAATATGATTCGAGTTCATCTCAAAGTTTACACACAGTGAGTAAAATGTGCATGTGACAAGATATTAAAATTTCATGGCCTGTTACGAAGTTTAACTAATTTTAACCATTTTACCTCCATTTATTCCATTTTTATCTCATAAAAATCATAAGTCATGCTATATTAATCACATTAATAAGAATTTTTACATACAATAAGTAAAATATGCATGTGAGGTCATATAAAAATTTCAAGGTCAGAAACTTAGTCTAACTAATTTTAGCATTTTAATCATCATTTTATTTAATAAAATATAATAAAAGTACTAAAAATTATTAAAATGAGCCATAAATTACCATGAATTATCAAGATGACCTAATATTCATTTTAGGACCAGGATATATAACATGCAAAAAATTCGTGGCATTTATCCTTATAAATCACAAATTTCTAGTTTTATATGTTATACTTTTATCTCGGAAAAACAATAACTGATTATGCATGTAACAACCATAGCTCTGATACCACTTGAAAGGATTCTAAAACCCTCTAATTAAACTATTTTAATTATAGATCTAATTTACTCATTAAAACTAGATATTGATCTTATGCATGCATAACAAAATTAAATGAAAGATTAATAAGAAAGCTTCTTACAATGCGAAAATCGGATTTGGGGCACAAGTAAGATCACCTTTCTTACTTGTTCTTAAGCTAAAATAATGGATGATTCCTTTAGTCCCAATAGTATGAGAACCTCCTATTAGTTGCACCAAGACAATCTCCTTAAAACTACTAAATAATTGACTAGATTACTTTAGTAGCCATCCTTAAATTATGATCTAATAATATGTAAGAATGAATAATGTGTAAGAATGAATAAGAAAAATAAGAACAATTCTTATGTATGGGAGGGGGAAACCGGTGGGTAGGAGAGAGGGAGGAGAGCCAATGCATGGAAAAATTGCTCTTGCAATTGTTCTTCTCAAAAACTTATTACGGTGTAGAATAGGCTATATTGTAATCATTATGTTTTCCACTCAATTAAACAATTTAACCATTTCTTCCTAATATCCTCCATAAAACCACATGTTATTAATAATAATAATGCATACTTAACAATTAAATATCATTACATATATTAATTTAATTATATACAATAATTGACTAGTAATTCCCAATTACATGTAATTGTTTCATACCAATCGTTGGTTGGCGCAGTGGTAGCATGGGGCTGCGCTTGGTAGGGAGGTTCATGGATCGATCCCCCACAACTGCGATTGGGAGGGGTTTAAATACCGTAATCCTTGGACACGCCCCGAAATCCGGATTAGTCGGCCCAATGTGGTTCGGATTACCGGATGGTTTAGACCAAAAACATGTAATTGTTTCATAAACAAAATTTTAGTAATATAACATCTTAATCAGTAAAACGAATCTCATTTAATCGAATTACAATAGGATTCATATTCTTACTCACATTCGTGATTGTTCTATTATATAGAATTAATTAATCTGTATCATTATACACTTAATTAATTTTATCTATTAAGGGGATCGTCACTCAAGTGTGACCTTTAGGGATCAATTGATCACCACCGTATAAACGACAGCAATGTCAAACTCTCGTCAGCCAATCATTACCGATTAATGTTGACCAGTTGACTTATAAAAAAGAATCATCCCTTTACGTATTCTTATTATGAGTTTCAATAATGTGATCACACTATTGCCGAGGACACATACTCCAACACCACCTTCGTACCAAAGGCGAAAGTAATTGGGAGACTTTACCGTTAGGCCCAGTAATTACCCCGCCTCGTCGATATAAGTTAGGCAATACCCAAAGCCAAGCTGAATAAAAGTCATCCCCCAATGTATTAGAACGCCCGAGGTGCACCAACCATGAGGGAAAGACAGACAGAATCTACTATGCCCGATGCGAAGGGGTATCTCATTAGCCACAAAGTCATCAACATCAGCACAAGACAGGCAACAATTAAAGCACGGTCAAGACTTAGGAAAACTGTTCCTACATTCAAGGAAGACCCATTCAACATTCAACACAAAGAGCATTGAAGATTTCACTAAGCAAGAATAATGGCTGGAAGATTATAAGAATCAACCAACCATCCCCGGATAAATAGGGCACGAGTCCTATTTATCAGGAAACCCTAAACCACCCTGAAGGAACTGTTGCAAGGCTACTATAAATAGAAGAAGAAGAAGAGAAGGGGATCACTTATTACTCACTTACCCACTCATACTTTACTTTCATACTTGTATTCAACATAATATTTAGCATTATCATTAAGCAGCCATACTCTATCTTACGCCTGACATACATATTCCCTGTCAGGGTACTTAAAATCATAATAACAATCCCTCCTGGCTTGGTGCCCGTGGTTTTTTCCCTTATTCCCAGGGTTTTTCCACGTATAAATCTCTGTGTCTTAATTTTGTATTTATTCCTTTACTCTTTCTGTCATAGTACTCAGGCTATTTGTTTTGAGTTAGATTACCCTGCAAATTCTTCCCTGTTAAGACATTATCTTCGTGACAATTCCTGCTAAAATAATTGGCGCCCACCGTGGGGCATCTAGCTGAAAAAAAAATCAAAACCTAAATCCAAACAACACAAAACCAATTCCAAAAAATGACTAGAGATAGCATTGAACAACAATTGGCTGCTGCCCAGCAACAACTGATGGAAATGGAACAACTCAAACAGAAAATGGCCCAGGCTGAAGCTGAAGTTATGAAACTAAAGGAATCAGAATCTAGTCTGAAACAAAGACTAGGAGACAAAGCCTCAGGCTCAAAGTTAAAGATCCAGCCTGGCACGCCATTCTCTTCAATCATCAGGAACATTGATTTCTCCAACTTTGGTACTCCAACTCCATCAAAATCCAAAGCAGGAGAAGGTGATAAAGACTCAGAAGATATTCCAAATGAAGAGGCTGTACCAGATCAAACCAACACAGCAATAATGATGGCCATGCTCAAGGAGATCCAGAAACTTCATGAGAAATTTGAAAAGATTCATGGAGTGCCTACAACCATTGACGAAGCCAACCCTGAAAGCTATGCAGACTCATCTTTCGTGGATGAGATAGCAAAGATAGATCTACCTAAGAAGTTTGTGGTGCCATCAATTAGAATCTATGATGGAACTACAGATCCTAAAAATCATGTAACATACTACAAACAAAGGATGCTGGCAGCATCCATACCTATTGAACTGCGACAAGTCTGCATGTGCAAAGGTTTTGGAACAACCCTGACCAGTCCTGCCCTCTAGTGGTACATCAATCTGCCACATGGAAGAATCAAGTCCTTTGCAGATTTGATAAACTCGTTCAACCATCAATTTGCCAATAGTAGGGAACTCGAAAATAGATCCAGTGACCTATACAGAATCAAGCAAAATCCTTGCCAGACAATCAAAGCATTCCTGACAAGATTCAACAAGGAAAAAGTATCAATCCCCAGATGTGATGTTGGAACAGACGTAGAAGCTTTCAGGCAAGGACTACCATTGGACAGTGACTTCTATGATGAGCTAACTATGAAACCTTGCCTGACTTTCAGGGACGTCCAGGCAAAGGCCATTGGCTACATCAGATTGGAGGAAGACAAAAGCTTCAAGGCTGAAGTCACTGACAGCGCCTCAGGATATGAGAGATCCAATAGGAAAAGTTCCAATCACAGAGGAAGCAATTCCAGGCCATCTTCTTACACCAGGCCTGACAGATCAGAAGTTAACTATGCTCATGAGCAACTAGGTAACTCCTATACTTACCCCCTATTCAAGAATATAACTTCTCTGTTGACACTGCAGGATTGATCAAAAGGCTTGACAACATGGGAGACATTGTCAAATGGCCAAAGAAGACAGACAACCCAACAGAGGAATGCCTGGGACTACACAGGCAAGTGGCTTACCTATTAAAAAAAAGGTTACCTGAAAGGATCTGACGCCATCAAAGAGAAGGGAAGACAATGGAACAAGAAAGAACCAGGAAAGACCACAACGTGACTCGCCTCCAAAGACCACCCATCTATGAAGTCAAGTTCATCAATAGAGGATATGAAATCTGTTTGCCTCGACTAGCTCACCGCAAAGAAAATAGTCGGGAGTAAAAATGAAATCTCCTTTTAAACCTAGAAACTTACCTCAAATTACTTTTGATTATACTGACATGCAGGGAATCTTTGTTGTCCACCATGACGGCCTGGTCATTACCATGCAAATAAGAACTGCACGTGTACTGAGAATTTTAGTATATGGTGTGTTAAAATTCACTAATTCCATTACTTAAGATATTCATATATGTGACATTTTAATTTAGTCATAAAATTAAAACTAGATCTTATGCATGCAAACTTGAACAAGAGTAGAAAAGAAATCGTCATTTCTTACTATTGTAGTTTCGGATTTTTGGGCACAAATGAGTTCTCCTTCTCACTTGTTCTTGAGCTTCCTTATAATGGATGAACAAAGGATCCAAAATGGAATACCTCCCAAAAGTTTATACCCAAGGTAACCTATTAAAAGACTAACTAGTTTTGAAACCCGTGAAAAATCACGGGTCTCATACAAGTTTTCTTTTTTTATTAATACTACTTGTATAAAACAGATTTTGATTGGAAACATTGCAGACGATAAAATAGGATGGAAATTATGAGATTGAACATAATAACACGGTAATATAAACAATAATAATATGAGATTAGTGGGGAATAGAGGCATTGTATTTATCGTTAAAATGTGGGTCTTTGTAAAAGATACAAAAAAATCTAATCATGAGTAACTCTTCTTCTCCTCTATTAACAACCTAGTAAATTAATGGGATTTAGGCATTTAGTAGAGAGTTTTTTTGAATGTATATGTTAAACGAATGACGTTGCTCATTGCTCTGATGATTCATGATTTATGCTAACTCGTAAATTCAGTAATGATTTGCATTCTCAATTCACCATACTCAAATTAAATAGTCTAATTACATGTATATAGACATAAGTTGTTTATATAGAAATCAATGATTAATACTTATACATGTGTTATGTATTATGTAACTTCAAGATATTGGTGCTCCGGAGATTGAAAATTTTCTTAACCGCCAATTTACTAAAGGCGGTCAAATTTTTCTCCTTCAATAGGTAAAAGAAAAATAGCCTAACAAAGTGAATGAAGTAAGACTAATATAGTAATTGAATACATTGAATACGTGTCTCTCCATTTCAAATTTAATTATCATTTGATGTTTTTTTTTCTCTTGTAAAGTTATCCGTCGATGTTGTGTCGATACTATCACTACAACTAAAAGGCCAAGAATAACTAATAGGCTAAAAACCTTAGCATAATTATTGGAACAAAAATAGATAGGCTAATATCAATTAAAATGTCAACGACATAAAAATACATCCTCAATATGGTGATTACTCCATTCAAGAGCTTCAGATTTGATCATCCATATGAACACATCCTCCAACATCAAATATCGTGTTAACTGATATTGAACTAATATCTAAAATAAAAAAAATTGATAATTCTTAAATTGTGTTCTGTACTCACTGATTGTCATGTATTAATAATTAAAATAGGAAAATCTCCCAAAAAAACAGAAATTCCAAAAAAAAAATGAGAAACATCATGCTACCTCTTAAAAAATCAACATACTTGTCGATTGTCATTTGCACGTATTGATCTCTAAGTATGTCATGCTCCTGAAAATTCAATCAATTGTACAAATTAGTATTATGCCAAAATCATTTGTATACGAAATTCAAAATTGCATAAGATATACCGAGTATATGTAAAATATTATCAAATGAGTTTTGTATTAATAATTAAAATAGAAAAATCTCCCAAAAAAAGAAATTCCAAGAAAAAAATGAGAAATACTATGCTACCTCTTAAAAAATCCACATACTTGTCGATTGTCATTTGCACGTATTGATCTCCAAGTATGTCATGCTCCTGAAAATTCAATCAATTGTACAAATTATTATTATGCCAAAATCAATTGTACACGAAATACAAAATTGCATAAGATATACCGAGTATATTTAAAATATTATCAAATAAGTTTGATCAATATAGTAAAATTTTATAATAGAAAAGAGAACATGAGAAAAACGAATGAGCTGTAGGCTGATAAAAAATTATAATAAAAATGCATGTCTATTGTTGTGCTCATGGAATAAACATTATCATCTCAAGAAAAAAAAAAGTAGTAATTAAGAAGTCATAATATCATCAAAAGATTTAAGGTAAACTAAAAATATGAATCATTATAAAGAAACTTGAGAAATGAGTTATGGAGAAAGAATATGAAAAGTATGGTTAAATACTTGTGGTGAATTGAATAAAGAATTGAAGTGGAAGAAGATAAAAAGTTTGTTGTCTTCTTTAATTTTTTTTAATATTGTAATTGTAAGAATAAATATTAGGGGACATAAAATAAAATAATGATGATATGATGAGACTTGTAATATGGCTTCTTGAAATCATGTGGTTATATCAAATGTCATTTAAAAGTGTACTCAATGTTAGCCTTTTTATACTATTTATTATATAGATTTTAAAGAAATAAATAAATATCTACTTTAATTTTATGAGTTGTGTTAATATGAAAAAATTTAACCGATTCACTAACATCTATGTTAATTCTCTTCCAAAAATTTCAATTAAAATGTGAAATATAATTGTAAATTATGAAACTTTTATGTGAATTTTTGTAAATTAAATCTTTTTTTGGTTTTTTTAGCTCATCAAATCTTTAATATATACATTTAGTTTAAGAATATTAATGATGTCTTTTGATTTTCTTTATTTGTATGTTACACAATATGTAATGACATTTTTGTAAGGACTTTTAGTAATCATTCAATTTTTTTAAGAATCATATCAAATAACCAATAATCTAATAATAATTAATAAATAATAATTAAACAGTCAATAAAAATTAATGGAAATTAATGGGGTATAAAATATTAAATGCTAATGCCATGTGAAATTAAATTAAATGCTTTAATCTAGCCTTTTAACTATATTGTATAGATTTACTTTAGTATTTACAGAATTTGTTTGTAAATTAAATAAATATTTTCTTTTCCATATATTTTATATTTTCCAAAACCTTATCCTTTACGTGAAATAATTTCATGAACTAAATACGGTATTTCTACCCTTTTAAAATTCTATTATTAGTGTTTAATTTCACTTAAGTATTTACAGAATTTGTTTGTAAATTACTTAAATTAAATAAATATTTTCCTTTTCATATATTTTACATTTTCCTAAGAAAATATTTTATATGATCTCTAATACTTATTTGTCGATTAATTAGTTCTGTAAAACATCTTCTATATACAACAAAGTTACAGTAACAATAATAGTGGGTTAATGCCTTTCAAAAAAAAAATTAGTGAATTAGTGACAATACAATTTTTTTTGTTTTCAACTTCATTTATTCTTCTTCGTTCTTAATTTCTTATGTATTCATTTTTTTTTATTTCGAATACATATAATAGTACTCCATATGAAATATCTTGAAATTATTAACTTATAGTTAATGCGTATTTTTTTATTGTAATTTTTTTTTTGAGTTAATTAAATTTAAATCTAATGGAATATGAATGGATTTTTAAAGTAAATAAGTGAATTAAATTAATGCAATATAATTATAAATTGGATAATCCACGTCATATTAGTTTGCCAAGTCACATGTTATTGTATACGTGGCTTTTTTTCATCCAATGTGGCATTGTCTATGTGGCATTTTTAGGCTAGCCTAAGTTTTCTTTTTTTATTAATACTTCTTGTATAAAACAGATTTTGATTTGGAAACATTGCAGACGATAAAATAGGATGGAAATTATGAGATTGAACATAATAACACGGTAATATAAACAATAATAATATGAGATTAGTGGGGAATAGAGGCATTGTATTTATCGTTAAAATGTGGGTTTTTGTAAAAGATACAAAAAAATCTAATCATGAGTAACTCTTCTTCTCCTCTATTAACAACCTAGTAAATTAATGGGATTTAGGCATTTAGTATAGAGTTTTTTTGAATGTATATGTTGAACGAATGACGTTGCTCATTGCTCTGATGATTCATGATTTATGCTAACTCGTAAATTCAGTAATGATTTGCATTCTCAATCACCATACTCAAATTAAATAGTCTAATTACATGTATATAGACATAAGTTGTTTATATAGAAATCAATGATTAATACTTATACATGTGTTATGTATTATGTAACTTCAAGATATTGGTGCTCCGGAGAATGAAGATTTTCTTAACCGCCAATTTACCAAAGGCGGTCAAATTTTTCTCCTTCAATAGGTAAAAGAAAAATAGCATAACAAAGTGAATGAAGTAAGACTAATATAGTAATTGAATACATTGAATACGTGTCTCTCCATTTCAAATTTAATTATCATTTGATGTTTTTTTTTCTCTTGTAAGATTATCCGTCGATGTTGTGTCGATACTATCACTACAACTAAAAGGCCAAGAATAACTAATAGGCTAAAAACCTTAGCATAATTATTGGAACAAAAATAGATAGGCTAATATCAATTAAAATGTCAACGACATAAAAATACATCCTCAATATGGTGATTATTCCATTCAAGAGCTTCAGATTTGATCATCCATATGAACACATCCTACATCATCAAATATCGTGTTAACTGATATTGAACTAATATCTAAAATAAAAAAAATTGATAATTCTTAAATTGTGTTCTATACTCACCGATTGTCATGTATTAATAATTAAAATAGGAAAATCTCCCAAAAAAACAGAAATTCCAAGAAAAAAATGAGAAGCATCATGCTACCTCTTAAAAAATCCACATACTTGTCGATTGTCATT
Source organism: Silene latifolia (assembly GCF_048544455.1). Classification (NCBI taxonomy): domain Eukaryota; kingdom Viridiplantae; phylum Streptophyta; class Magnoliopsida; order Caryophyllales; family Caryophyllaceae; genus Silene; species Silene latifolia. Next base: position 51,887,687 of record NC_133531.1, read on the forward strand.
TGCACGTATTGATCTCCAAATATGTCATGCTCCTGAAAATTCAATCAATTGTACAAATTAGTATTATGCCAAAATCATTTGTACACGAAATACAAAATTGCATAAGATATACCGAGTATATGTAAAATATTATCAAATGAGTTTTGTATTAATAATTAAAATAGAAAAATCTCCCAAAAAAAGAAATTCCAAGAAAAAAATGAGAAATACTATGCTACCTCTTAAAAAATCCACATACTTGTCGATTGTCATTTGCACGTATTGATCTCCAAGTATGTCATGCTCCTGAAAATTCAATCAATTGTACAAATTATTATTATGCCAAAATCAATTGTACACGAATACAAAATTGCATAAGATATACCGAGTATATTTAAAATATTATCAAATAAGTTTGACCAATATAGTAAAATCTTATAATAGAAAAGAGAACATGAGAAAAACGAATGAGCTGTAGGCTGATAAAAAACTATAATAAAAATGCATGTCTATTGTTGTGCTCATGAAATAAACATTATCATCTCAAGAAAAAAAAAAGTAGTAATTAAGAAGTCATAATATCATCAAAAGATTTAAGGTAAACTAAAAATATGAATCATTATAAAGAAACTTGAGAAATGAGTTATGGAGAAAGAATATGAAAAGTATGGTTAAATGCTTGTGGTGAATTGAATAAAGTATTGAAGTGGAAGAAGATAAAAAGTTTGTTGTCTTCTTTAATTTTTTTTAATATTGTAATTGTAAGAATAAATATTAGGGGACATAAAATAAAATAATGATGATATGATGAGACTTGTAATATGGCTTCTTGAAATCATGTGGTTATATCAAATGTCATTTAAAAGTGTACTCAATGTTAGCCTTTTTATACTATTTATTATATAGATTTTAAAGAAATAAATAAATATCTACTTTAATTTTATGAGTTGTGTTAATATGAAAAAATTTAACCGATTCACTAACATCTATGTTAATTCTCTTCCAAAAATTTCAATTAAAATGTGAAATATAATTGTAAATTATGAAACTTTTATGTGAATTTTGGTAAATTACATCTTTTTTTTTTTTTGGTTTTTTAGCTCATCAAATCTTTAATATATACATTTAGTTTAAGAATATTAATGTTGTCTTTTGATTTTCTTTATTTGTATGTTACACAATATGTAATGACATTTTTGTAAGGACTTTTAGTAATCATTCAATTTTTTTTAAGAATCATATCAAATAACCAATAATCTAATAATAATTAATAAATAATAATTAAACAGTCAATAAAAATTAATGGAAATTAATGGGGTATAAAATATTAAATGCTAATGCCATGTGAAATTAAATTAAATGCTTTAATCTAGCCTTTTAACTATATTGTATAGATGTACTTAAGTATTTACAGAATTTGTTTGTAAATTACTTAAATTAAATAAATATTTTCTTTTCCATATATTTTATATTTTCCAAAACCTTATCCTTTACGTGAAATAATTTCATGAACTAAATACGGTATTTCTACCCTTTTAAAATTCTATTATTAGTGTTTAATTTCACTTAAGTATTTACAGAATTTGTTTGTAAATTACTAAATTAAATAAATATTTTCCTTTTCATATATTTTAAATTTTCCTAAGAAAATATTTTATATGATCTTTAATACTTATTTGTCGATTAATTAGTTCTGTAAAACATCTTCTATATACAACAAAGTTATAGTAACAATAATAGTAGGTTAATGCCTTTCAAAAAAAAGTAGTGAATTAGTGACAATACAATTTTTTTTGTTTTCAACTTCATTTATTCTTCTTCGTTCTTAATTTCTTATGTATTCAATTTTTTTTTATTTCAAATACATATAATAGTACTCCATATGAAATATCTTGAAATTATTAACTTATAGTTAATGCGTATTTTTTTATTGTAATTTTTTTTTGAGTTAATTAAATTTAAATCTAATGGAATATGGATGGATTTTTAAAGTAAATAAGTGAATTAAATTAATACAATATAATAATAAATTGGATAATCCACGTCATATTAGTTTGCCAAGTCACATGTTATTGTATACGTGGCTTTTTTTCATCCAATGTGGCATTGTCTATGTGGCATTTTTAGGCTAGCCTTTTAATAGTATTTATAGATATTATTAGATCTAGAACAATATTAATCTTACTAAAATGACCCAAAATATTTATTTTGGTCTCTTGTTATTCGGCCAAGAGAGGAAGGAAGAAGGCGTAATTATCTCTCTAAAATTTCTATAAGTTTTAGATGTAAAAGAATGAATATCACACTAGTAATTGTAGTGTATATAAGAATAAAAATAGAGTAAAAACCCTTGGTCTTTTTCTCTATGACAAACCGGGTGGGGGTGGGAAACAAGGCCAATGCATGGCTTTTTCTTCTACCCATAAAATGTAGGTATGTAAGAGTAGGTTTTAGTGTGATGATTGCTCTTTTAAATAAAATATAAAGCACACTTTAAACCCTAATCCACCCTATTTTTTTCGGTACATTTTGTGTAAAATGGAAAGTCCATTTTACACATTATTTTTGTCAATTAGTCAAAAGTCACATGTTACTAGTCATGTGTAATTGTAATGTATTTTTAACACATTAAAAATCAACGTATTAATAAAAATAAGTCATGTACAAAATCGACTTAGTAAGTCATAATTACTTTTACCAAAACGGTTTATCAATTATAAATCACAACGTCTTGTATTTATAATAAATTATTCAGTCAGTTTCAATTGTTTCGTAAACAATAATTTTATCTAAGTAATAAAACAATTTGATTACTTAGACCATATCTTATTTAATCGAATTACAATAAGACACGTCAATAATACTCACAAAATCGTCCGTCAATTTTAAGCAATTTAATTAACCCGTATCGACATACGATCAATTAAATAATCAATTAAGAGTGTCACCCTTTAGATATGACCTAAGGGGATCAACTGATCACCACCGTCGTACGACAGTAATGTCAAACTCTAGTCAGCCAATCATTACCGATATGTGTGGACCAGTTGACTGTAAAATATTACTTCCCACATGTATTCTTAAATATGAGATTTAAACATGTGATCATCATGATCGACAGTTGTGATCGCATTATTGTCGGGGGACACTTATTCCAACAATCTCCCATTGTTCCTCGACAAGTGTGCATCCCCAATTCTCTTGTCCTATTACTATCTCCCACTCAATGCAAGGTGTCTTTCGGGTCGTACTTTCAAGTGATCATATCAAGAGTGCTTTCCTCGATCTGGAGAATAACTGATTGACCGGAATAATCTACCATAGATACCTTCCGAGCGTGGCCACGCATTTCCAGTTCATTACTCCTCGAGTGGCCCTGAGATATTGTTTCAACCCTGACAAGTGGTGGACAATTCCTATCGCACTATTCCCTTTGACTAGCCACAACCATCATAGCCCAAAATATGCCCATGAGACCCCATTTATGAAGGTCGTAGTAACATAAATCAAAGCTATTCTGAAACTGTGCCACCTTAGTCGAACAGTCTTTAGTCAAAAGAATCGACTCATTCGAATACTATAGTAGCTCTCGCCATGACCAGGCTATATAAATTTGCCAGAACTCTATAAGCGATCATTAGCCCGACAAAGTGTTCCCAACAGTCTGCCTATGTGATCGACTAGTCATCTCATATGACTCTATGGCACTTGAACTTGCCATCAATCGCATCACACTCTAGTCACTTCGAGACGTCACCTCATATAAGTGATTATGGGCGAATACTATGTTAATCCGTGTTCACTTTAACGGGGTTTAATTGTCTCTACAACCCATTTGGATGTAACAAGGTATATAAGGTGAGTTAATAATAATAACTCAAACGACAAATGTGGACATCATATTCGGGTAGTCAATACCATATTACTACCTTGTGATGTATATAAGTGTGAAAACACTTGTTGGTTGCAATAAAAGTTTAACATACCATGTGTCCATGTGTTCATACTTTTCGTATTGCACTTTCCTTTATATTCATGTTATCTCTCATAGCATGAACCTTACCAAGTACACATCTAGGTTCCCAACCTAGGTTTAGGTTCTTTATCTTGAAAGAACTTTCTTGTTGTTTATCACATAACCAACGAATTGTGGTGGATGATATAACTTGCACTGGTCAAGTGTTCTACCAACTCACAATGCACTAGGTATACGTTTTGTAGGGTCTTGCAACAATTGTCAAGATGATTAGCCTAGCACTTCTCATAAGTCCTAGCATATTAGAAAATACTAGTTTTTAGTAACTTCTTACTATAACTAAGTATCTTTCCAACTTCTTATTTCTCTTTAAGCTTAATTAGCTTAGGATCTTCATAAATCCTTATATGTTTTTGAAAACTTCAATATGTGCAACTTCTTATCACATAACGGAGTATTCTTCTAAACACTAGAATAGCTCATTAGTTCTCCTCGAGAATTAATGACGATTCATTTGTGGCTCACCAATGACTCATCATGCTTTTAAGCATATGATTCATTATAGGACATGTGCATGATTATTCTAATGGCGGAAACATTAGTGATCTTTAATCATGCAATCAACCATTCTTAGGTTCAATGAATGACCATGACTTGCCAATGGTAATTCCATTTTCATCGATATGAATAACCTACGTTTCTTGTTGATATGATGTGCATACCTTAGTGCTAATCCAACATCCCATGCTATAATTGGATTCATCTTAGTCCATTTTCATCCAGAATTGAAAACTCAAATACTTCTTTGTGAAAGATAGTACTAGCTCGTCATTCTCAATGAGTAGTGAGTTATAAATTTTTTTACAAGATGCGTGCTCCCACTAAATATCATGTCCACACATGATAATTACAAACTCCCACTCAATTCCACATGTTTCATAGTTGATCACTTAATTGAAACATTTCAAGAATTGAAACCAATTTTGCTTTGCCAAGTTTATTAAGATACAACCATATATGTTTTCAACATATCCTTTCAAAATACCTATTTGGAAAGAAGTTTCAATCTTAAACTTATTGAAAGAGATTTTTAATCTCTAATTCATTCATTCTAATAATGATGCGTAGCAATGTCATTACTTAAATGTGAAATCCCATTTAATATACGTCCTTCTTAAAATACCCTTCTCGGAAGGAGGTTTAATCACTTCATTTTCATAATGAGTTTAAGTAACGACACTAGCGTGGTTAACAATTAACTTAGCTTTTGTAGACATCGGCATACCTTTCTTTGCAACTTTTAATCATGAATCTCATTTATATTCAAAGATGCAACATCGTTTCATTTAGGCTCTTAAGTAAATATCAATTTTTAAACTTTATTTATATCTAGGTCATAAACTAGCAAAAACTCTCGTTGAGACTTTTCTTTAGTCATGTTCTCTTAAGAACTTTCTTTTGGTCTCCTCACGTAGTTACCTTTAAGAACTTCTTCTTTTGGTCTCCTCGTGTAGTTATCTTAAGAACATATTCTTTTGACTACTTCACTTGGTCTCTTTTGTTATGTAGATCTCATCTACTCATGTATACTAAATATTTAGTATACAAATCATTCTTTCTTTCATAGATCTCATCTATTCAAGGCATACAATTATCCTTTGTATTCTTTGTGTCTTCATTTTTCTCCCACTCTATCTTTAGAATAAATAGACTAGATATTCAAAGATAGCTTATGAGACACAAATAATGATTTTGAAGTGTAAGGAGGACTATCTCATAGATTAACTAATAGATTCAATGGGTGTACTTGGTAATTGATTTTTCCTTAGGAGAGTTCATTAACTCAACATCACTTGGTGGACATATAATGAATCCTATCATCATAATTGTCTATTGGATTAATTTGAGTAGATGTTCTTATGTTTCTAAGTGCAAGCATATAAAGATGAATTTTAGAACAATTTGAAATACGATAAAAGAGGTGACTTGGGTTGCAAGCCAAGCCACCAAAATCCAAAATACAACCATTGTTCAAAAGGATCATACGTTTCCATGTCGAACATGGAAATCAAAATAGTTCTAAAAATCCGAAACACAACTTAAAATAACACAATAATAAAAGTCAAGCTTCATTGGTAGCTACTCCTAACTCCTTGATGATTTCTCAAGCTTGCTTTTCCTTTCCTTTGTCTTTGCTTGGAGGAGGCCCTATTTACAATAAAAAGGGGATACATTATCACAACTTGTATCAAAATACTAAAGTTGAATTAGAAACATAAAAGAAAGGATAGTCATTTACCTACTGGAGTGATCTTTCCAGCTTTGATGTCACCAAGATACTTGGAACAATTCCTCTTCCAATGTCCAACACCATTACAATAATGGCATTTGTCAAGAGGACCCTTCTTGGTCTTGGAAGTGCTAGCTTCAAAAGTCCTAGCCTTGGTGTTCATGGGAGCTTGCCTCTTACCCTTTTTCCCATTCTTTTTGAACTTCCCCTTGCTTTTAGAGTTTATGTTGAGCACATCCTTAGGTGGGCTAACATTTAGCCCCATGTCTCTTTCGGCTTGCACAAGTAGCTTGTGCAACTCCTCTAGAGACACGTCCTTGTCTTGCATGTTAAAATTCACCCGGAATTGAACATACGCTTTGACTTTGGATAAGGAGTGTAGAATCCTATCTACAACGAGCTCTTTGGGGATTTCAACCTTTTGAATCTTCAGTCTCAACTAGCTCCAACAATTTGAGCACGTGAGGGCTAACCTTTTGACCCTCCTTGAAATCGAGATCAAAGAATGCCGAGGCCGCCTCATATTGGACGATCCTCGGTGTTTGTGAGAACATTGTCACAAGTTTGGAATAAATTTCATAAGCGGTGCCCATTTTGAAAGCTCTCCTTTGGAGATCCGCCTCCATCGCAAAAATCAACACATTTTTAATTGCGGCGGATTCCTTTTGGTAAGTGTCGTAGGCTTCCCTTACGGCGGCACTCGACCTAGCATTAGGTTCGGGTGGAGAGGCCTCCATGAGGTAACGAACCTTATCGTCACCTTGGGCGGCTAGCTTGAGTTGGGCATCCCAATCGGAAAAGTTTGACCCATTCTTTTCAAGTTTACAACGATCCATAAAGGATCGGAGCCATGAAACATTTGTGAGAGTGTGAGCGTTGTTGTTTGTGTTGGGAAATGTGTCCTCAACAATAGTGCGATCACATGATTTAAATATCATCATTAAATCTCATACCAAGAATACAAAAGGAATGATACATTACATATATAGTCAACTGGTCCACACATATCGGTAATGATTGGCTGGCTAGAGTTTGACATTACTGTCGTGCGACGGTGGTGATCAGTTGATCCCTTGAGGTCACACCTAAAGGACGATTCCCTTAATTGAAAAGGTTAATTAGTTGTATACCGATACAGATGAATTAATTCCTTAAAATTGAACAAATTATTATACGAGAGAGAGAATTGACATCTTATTCTAATGTGATTAAATGAGATTTTATTTAGTAATTTAAGAAGTTATATTACTAAAATTAATCGGTGTTTGCGAAACACGCGAGATGAGAATGATAAGTTAGTTATAATTACAAGATATTGTGAATTATACTAACTAGTAATTAAATGACCATTTTATGAGAAAGTAATTTTAAATTACTAGTCAATTTGTTAAATATGATTTATTTAATTTGTAAATGATATTTAATTTGTTAAATATGCATTTTAAATTAAAACATGACATAAGACATGTCACATGTCACATGACATACAATTGTACAATTGACAAAAATAAAATGGACTCCATATTACACTACATAAACCGAATTATTGGTGGGCAAGCTTTAGAAATTTTGTCTTGTTCATTTGTCTTATTCATTTGTCTATGACACTTGATAGTGACTTGACCATGACAAAGCCTTACACCTATTTGTCTTGTGAAGACAAAAAGAAAAATAATCATGGTCTATAATGTTATATGCCAACCGGTTTTGTGAAGATTAGGGGTGAATTTTATTCTCTTAATTTTTTCTTATCATTCATTCTAACATCACATGCAAAAAGTTCATGTATTTTTTTTCCTCTCTTCTCTCTCTTTAATCTTCATCAAAAAGATGAGTTTTTTATTCAAATTTGTTCAAAAGATTACTAAAATTATTAATGTAATATATGAGTGTTAGTAATCAATTTTAAGGTAAACCACATTACAAATATCTAGTACATATTAGTTTGTGGGATTGAGGGATAGTTTTGGGTGCTACTAATTGGAGGGCTTCTATTTTGAAGTCAAGTATGTTCATCCATTATTGGAAAGCTCAAGAACTAACAAGAAGGAGATCTTGGTAGTGCCCATTTGACCGAAATTTATATGGTGAGAAAACGATTTCTTCACTTATTTATTTTAGTTTGCATGCATAAGATTTGTAATTAATTTTATGACTAAATTAATTTGTAACATATATGAATATGTTAAATAATGAGATAAATATTTCCAACAAGCGGTATCAAGAGCACAAGGTTGTTTGCATGCAAATCGGTTATTCTTTTTCCGAGTTATATGATTAACATATAAAACTTATAAATTTGTGTTATTATGATATATCACGAAAATAATTTATGCATGTTAAAGTTTCTGATCCTAAAATGGATTTAGGATATTATGGTTAATTTATGAATTTTATTGTTCATTTTATATAATATTGGCATTAAAATGTGATTTTTATGATAAAAATGTCATTTTTGGACGAAAATTAGCTAAACTTCGAATTTTCAGGTGGTTTTGGGATATGTTTTCACATATATTATTTTTAGTTGATTTGGAAATTTTCATAATTTTTGGAGTTCTTATGCTCGAAAAATGGATTTTTCATGATAAAAATCGAATTTAAATGAAAAATAGATTAATATGAGAAATATTTCGAATCTGGTCATAGAAATTTAGTATGTTGTCACATGCAATTTTATAAGATGTGTGTAAAATAATAGACTATAATGAAGTCCTCATGCATGATTTATGGATTTTTGATGAAAAATAGCATAAATAGTGACTTAATTAGTGAATAATTGCTAAAACATACTTCATGACTAAGGAAAAACGTCACATGTTGCATTTTATTATCTTTTTCAGATCTTTTTCAGACCTAAGTTTTTGAACATTATGAGTGTCATGGTATTTTTCCAGAATGTTCATGAGTTTAAATTTCAAATTTTGAATTTATTTGAAATTTTTATGATTTATTTGGAGTTTATAGCATTTTATTGTAATTTTGAGTCCTTTAATGAACAATTTTAAGAAATATAAGTTAATTATAGTCAAATAGTTAGTGGAGACTAATTTTGAGTCCTAAGTTGGTTAGGGTAATTATTTTTTTTTTTTTTTTTTTTTTGGTAAAATGTGAGTGTATATATATAGATCAATAATTCAATTCATAATACATATTGGAAAAGCTAAGCATTCAAAGGCAAAGAAATTCAAAAATTTAAGCTTCCTAACCAATCAAGTTCATGTGTGTTCATCCTACTCTTATCCCTCTCCCTGATTCTCTTCTTCATGTCATCAGTAATCATATTTGCCAGCTTGAAAGGTCTCATTAGAACGAGTTCATATCTCGCAATTGTTCCTTTGATGCCAAACATGATACATACTGACTCGTCACCAGGGCATTCTTACCCCTCTCTCGGACGCTCAAACCAGGATTCTGGACACACCATTGCAAGACATCGTCTCAGCAAGATAAACCAAAGTGCCAATCTTCACAACTTGTAGGACTCTCCTGCTGTATGCACACTCAAAGAAGAGATGCTGCTGCGTTTCATCAGCTAACCCACATAGTGTACACTGTCCATCAACATCCATCCCAATTCTCAGTAGCTTATGATTTGTTTGCAATGAGTTATGAGCAGTGAGCCAAAAAAGGAACCTGTGTTTAGGTAAACTCCATTTATTCCATACTGCATTACACCACTCCACTTTGGGGACTGTACCTCTGAGCCACTCATAGCATCCATTCGGGGTGTACCCAGACGATTGCACCAGCCAATTTCCCTGCACGAAACCAGTAGCAAGTCTCTTCTTCACTCTACATATCCTCCTCCACACCCAGCTGGAGTTAGTCGTTGGTTCATAATCCTGCCATTCTTTCCCCTTCAAGTAATTAGCATTCACCCATTTCACCCACAATGACTCCTTCTTAGTGGCTACCCGGTTTACAAGTCCCTACCATTGCAATGTTCCATAGTTCCTGGTTTTTAATCCCGGTCCCCCTTCTTCTTTGTGGTCTACGATCTTTTCCCATGCTACTAAAGGAGAACGCCCTGTACTCAGTGCTACCATCCCAAAGATAATTTTGCAGTGGCTTCTATTCTTGAAATGACTCCCTTTGGGAGAACAAAAACAGATGCCCAATAAGAGTGCGGCGTATTCAAGACATGTTTTACTGAATTAATCTTCCAGCGACGAGAACTTCCTAGCACCATAGTGTAAATTTTATTGCAAATCTTGTCCACCAAGCATTCACAGTCCTTTCTCTTGAGCCTCGTAGTCTGAATAGGCATCCCTAGATACGTGAAAGGAAGCTTGCCCTCCTTAAAGCCAGACACACTCAAGAAGTCTCTTTTTAACTCCTCAGACACACCATTAAAAAAGACGTTGGACTTATTAGGACTCACTTTGAACCCTGAAGCTTTAGAGAATGAGGAGAATGATTTGAGTAGAAGCATCATGGATTCAGCATCTCCATTGCTGAACATCAAGATATCATCAGCAAACATTAAATTGGTAATTTTCAGCTGCTTGCAAAGGGGGTGGAACTTAAACTGATATTTGGCAGACGCATACATAAGCATTCTTGTCAAATAATCCATGCACAAAGTGAAAATTAATGGAGAAAGAGGGTCTCCTTGTCTGAGTCCCCTCTTTGCTTGAAAGTATCCAAAATTTTCTCCATTAAGAGCCAAGGAGAAAGTAGGAGTAGTTATGCACTGCATGATTTTACTCTTAAAATCCTCAGGAAACTCCAACAATCCCAACAGTTGATCAATAAAACTCCATTCCACAGTATCATATGCCCTCTGTAGATCTATTTTAAGCATGCATCTAGGGGTCACAGCAGGTCTCTCATACAGACGGATCAAATCCTGACAAATTAAAATGTTTTCCTGAATGCTCCTTTCCTGTATGAAGGCCCCCTGGTTTTGGTGAACAATATCTGGCAGAACAGAGGCTAGTCTGGAGCACAGAAGTTTAGAAATAACTTTATAGACTACATTGCAACAAGCAATGGGACGGAATTGTGTTACATCTTTAGGCCTATCACATTTGGGTATGAGAGTAAGGATAGTAGAATTAAACTGTTTCAGCATTTTACCTTTCAGAAAGAAGTCTCTAACAGCTGTCACAACATCTTTGCCTATTTCACCCCAGGCAGCTTTGAAAAAACCACTTGAGTAGCCATCCGGGCCAGGGGCTTTGAAGTCGGGAATACCAAACATGGCATCTTTTATTTCTTCACCTGTAACAGGTCTTAGCAGCTGGGCATGATGACCTCTTGTACATTTCTTGCCCTGGTTTATAATTCTCCTATGAACGGGATTAGTTGCCTTACTTGTCCCTAGTAATTGTTCATACAGATTCAGGAAAGCTGTTTGAACATCAGCACTTGTGTCACAACTCTTGCCATTCATATCATCAATCCTGAAAATTTTATTTCTATTCCTCCTCTTCTTTATCATGCTGTGGAAGTAACTTGTATTTGTATCTCCATCCTTTATCCATTCACTTTTGGCCTTTTGTTGTAAGAAGTTGTCCCTGGCACCTTGCACCTCTCTGAGATTTTTACTAGCCTCACATTCCTGTGTTATTAGAGTCACATCAGACGGATCAATGCCCAACCTAGTCTGCATCTCCTCAACTTGTTTCTCCAGGATATCAGTTGTCCTTTCAATATCACTGAATCTCTCCCTATTCAAACGTTTTAAACCTGGTTTAAGGTTCTTTAGATTCTTGGCTAGTTTAAATAGGGGAGTCCCTTCAATACTGTAATCCCACGACCCCTTAACTATGGGAATAAAATCCTTGGACTTGCCCCACATGTTGAAATATTTGAAGCATCTGTTGCCCTGAACACTTGTATTACTCTTGACAATGCACGGTGTATGGTCCATCATCCCTTCAGGTAAGAAGTGAGCGTACATGTCAGGGTGATTATCACACCATGCTTTGTTAATCAAGAACCTATCTAGCCTACTGTAAATCCTCTCCTCAGGTTGTTGCTTGTTATTCCAGGTGAACAAGGAACCTACAGCAGTGATGTCAATAACTTCACAGTCAGAGACACACTTTCTGAAGGGCTCCATCTCAGCCAGAGAAGTTGCCCCTCCAAATCTTTCATTAGAATTAAGCACACAGTTGAAATCTCCCGCAATGGCCCAGGGACCTGCAACCTGCTGTGCAAACTTTCTCAACTGAATCCAAAGAGGAGCCCTCTCATTAATACCATTGAAAGCGTAAACCATAGTCAGAAAGAAAGAACTTCTAGACCCCAAATCCTCCACCTTCATATGAATATATTGAGCATCGTAATCAAGAAAATGCACCCTAAACCTACCAGGTTTCCACAGTATCCAAATACGTCCACCACCATGATAGCCATTATTAGTAGACAAACACCAACCATTATTAAAATTATTGACTGCCTTGCTGAGTGCTTTAGTCTTAATTTTTGTCTCCAGGAGACCAAAGAGACCTACATCTTTATTTTGTAGAAATTGATTTATATGTTTTTGTTTACCTACTCTATTCATACCCCTCACATTCCAAAAACCTATACTATCCATGGGAAACAATAGGAGGGGGGGCAGTACCATGATTTAACACCGACTTCTTTGGTGATACTAGAGTCTCCTTGTAAGAGTAGGCTCCAAAATTTTCAGTTCTAGAACCACCACCGCTGCTCCTTTCCTGTCTATTCATCTTTACAAGTCTCTTTGTTGGAGTAATGAAGCCTTCGCATCCCTGTCTCCGGGGGTTTGGGAGCCTGCACATTCTGAACCTCCTTCCTAATGATAGGAACCTGCACAGCTGGTTTAGACGCTGCTATCCATACTTTCTTTATGTGTTGCACGCCTTTCTTCAGTTGGTCACCTCGCTTACATTGATCCTGGTTGTGTCCCATGCCCTTGCATTTGAGACACCTGATTGGTTTCCACTCATACTCTACCTCCACCTCAGTAATTATTCCCTTCTCATCTTTGAATTTAATTTTGTCCGGCATTTTTGGTCGACTTCCATTTCCACCATCCCCGGCATAGTCCGGTCTTGTTTTTTCCTCTCGTAGCACCATCTTTTTTAACATACTTGCCTATGCGGCTGGCCACTTTGGGTAGCCCTTTCCCCCAGTTTCGGGGGAGTTTATGTAACCCGATCCAAGCAGCATGACTCAACAGTTTCTTTTTTCATTTCCATGTCTTTCACCCATTCCTTGACAATCAGTGGCTTATTGTCAAACATGTAATACCCTGACTGTAACACTTTGTGCTTCATTTCCATTGTTTTGAATCTGACTAAAAATATCCCATTATGCATAAATGAGAGTTTATCTATGTTGAACTTCGTCCAGATTCTCCTTATGAAACCTTCTATGATCTCCCATGGAGGATTAGCACCTAGGATAAAGCATACTACTGCTTGACTCCAGTACTCTACCTCCTCCACAACATCCTCTTCCTCTATTTGTAGCATTTCTTCCTCATCTGTGCTTGGGCTCTGTTCAGGACTCCCTTCCTTCTCTAGTTCCTTGTTCCCATTCTCCTCATTTTTCTCCTGCGTCTCTGAAACTACAGTATCCGCATCATCATCCTCTTCTCTTGCAGATTCTCTTTCTGTATCCTCTTCTTCAACCTCTTCGTTCTCAGATTCACTTTCAGACTCGTCTTCTTCCTCACTTTCAATGACTAATTCTGGGATACCAATTATTTCATTCATAGCTTTGGTCTTCTCCCCTTCAACTCCATCGTTAGAAGGACCTTGACAGTTTTCCTTTGGAGTTTGACTCATATCTAGCTCAATTTCTACTGATTGATTCATATCCAGTTCTCCTTCATTCTCTGAGGGTGAATTCAGTTGAGGTGCAGGGATGCTTCTTCCTCTTAGTGTCATCTCCCTTTGTCGTTGTGAACTTGACTTCCTTGCCATGGACATGGAAGTCACTCTCGCTGCCTTTTCAGGCGGCTAATTCATGGTCGGAGGGACGGGAAAACAGAGGACGTGTAATCGCACTCTTTTTGTTTATTGTTTACTTTTTGCGCGTGTTTCCTTCTCTCTCTCTCTCTAGCTATAGTTTGAAATTCGTTTTTTTTGGTTAGGGTAATTAACTTGTGCATAAATATGAATTTATGTATTTTATTGTGATTTTAAAAGGTTGAATCACGCAAATTCATAAAAACCGTTTAATATACGATATTGGCCCCTTAAAGGCGATTTAGCATAAAATTGGGCATGTTCATACATATTATAATGCTGCATTTTATTTATGATTGTCATAATTTTACTTTATGTAATTTTGAATTATGTAATTTTTACTTAATATGGCCTTATTTTTTAATTGGTATTACCCGAAATGTATGGGAATATCGATTCGGTTGTAATTTATTGTCATCTCGTATCACCGTTTTGTAATTTAATAGATTTATTTTATTTTAATTACAAATGTATAATAGGAAATTATGTAATTTGTTATGTAATTTATTTTTTTCGGAGTTCCTTGAAGACGGTGTCACTCAAGGAAGACGATACATAAAGACGGTGTTACCTCGAGATGCGTGCCTCAACCGAAGTTCAAGGGACCAATGAAGTTGGTTTCCGAATATGTAATAGTTGAATAGTTTTTCTATTTTAGGAAGGCCATACTAGGATTTATTTTTATGCTTTGCATTTTATTTATATGTTGCATGCATCGCTAAATCGCCATAACTAAAACATGCATTGTCATTTTAATCGAGTTTATCGACCGTGTCAATTATAATTATCGTAGTTCACCGCTTTAGTTCACTTAAAACGTGATAGATAATAAATTGACATGACCTCTCGCTAAAATAAACAATTGAGACTTAGCCTTACCAAATAGTAGAAACCATGAAGTACCAGTTTCGCAAGGGAGTTGAGCCGGCTTTACCGTAAGACAAACCTTGTTACATTGGTGAAGTGGGTGATAAATGTCAATCCACCGAATTCATGTTGATGAGGGTTTTATCGGCCACACCGTGCCCAAGTTAATGTGGGTTTGGATCATGAACGCATTTATTCGAAATTTGGATTAAACTCAACAAAAGTTTTTCGATAAGGGTTTTATCGGCCACAACGTGCCCTTGTTGAATATGTTTTGGACTAAAGATAAATGTTAATGTAATATTATCGACCAAGAGTTCTAAAAGTAGAATCGATTAAAGCGTTAATCCACCGAGTTATATTGATAAATGTTTTATCGGCCACACCGTGCCCAAGTTAATATGAATTTGGGTCTTGGAATCATTTATCATAGTTGGGTAGAGGTCACTATGTAAATGCTTTACTTGTTATTTACAAGTATTAATAAAACGATAAATGTTAAGTTTTCCACTATTCGGTTGTCATATTGTTCTATTTCTTTACCACAATTCATATACGATATCATTTCGATTTTTGATTCAAATCTCCATTAAAACATCGTAACTAAAGACAAATATAAATTTGCTTCTAAAACCTCAAATGAACCATTGCTAAGGATCTCTTGTAAAGAGTATAGATAAAAGTTATTTATTATCAAACAGGTTTTTGATTCTTGACTAACACATCTACTTACAATGGATTGTTATTCATATACTTAATTGAATTAAGTACTTTGAAGCGATAAATTGTTTTGGTAATTAGATTTGTCAGAATTCGTAATTGACCAATATATCGCAACCACTTCAATGAAAGTTTTAAAGACTAAAATGAACAAATGAAGAGTAATTTTCATGAATTCAATTTTGCTTCTCAAAGCAAAGACTCATTGAAATGAGTGGGAGCATTCTCTTAAACCAATAATATGAGGACGAGGTTCAAGAAGTAAAGATTATAATGGAATTGATACAAGGTAATGTTAAAGGTAAAGTTGTTGAGAATGACGATACTAAACCTATCAATCCCGACCGATAAAGTTTCCATTGTCTTAAATATTGGACACTAGAAAGGAAACTACCCCAAATTATTGAAGAATCAACAAATTAGTTGTGGGACATCTAATAAGACCTTCTTCTTTAAATGTTTATTTGATTAACATAAACTTTTGCTAGTACTACTTCGTCAATATTAGAAACCGGTGGTGGTTTTCATCATTATGTTTGATACATATGATGATTAGAATATGACGACTAGCAACAATAATGTTGAGAGATAGAGTCATTGTGTACTCAATCTAGTTTTAGGGTTTGGAGTTGTACTTAATTGTGACTATTAAGTACATAAACTCTAAATGAGAATATAAACTTGTTAAGATACAAAAGAGGTTTCACTTTTGTGACCCTATACACCACGAATTGATGTATGGCTAGCCCATTATCAAGGTGATTATATTCTAAACCAAACTAGAATGATATATCATGAAGATGATGCAAGACTCAAAATTGGTAACCCAAGATTAAACCTTAAATTTTGGAATGATGAACGCAAAGAGTTATCGAGTACTCTTGAAACCATTAGATTGTTAATGGTATATGCGTATCTAGTATTCAAAGCAAGATGTCTCGTGCCTTTTGGTTGAAAAGGAGATCGAGGTTGTAAATAATTGATCCATAATAGGTTGATCATTTACTTTTACCAACGATTTAAGTTCACGCTAATATGTTCACTTAATAAGGTAAATAGAGAAATCTTTGAAGAAGTTCAAAGAGTTCAATGAGTTCAAGGAACCACGATTTAGTCGTGATGGGATTATCAAAGTAAAGACTTTGATATAAGCCAAAGGAAATGTGATATAGTATCACAAATTAATCTCTCTTAGCACGCATTATGAGATAATGTGTGGTTGGATAAGAACTCAAACGCTATTCGATATGGTTTGGACTTTAATCAAATTACTTTGAGTTACTTGATCTTTTGGGGATTTTATATTTTGTCTAAATTATTTTTCCACTAAATCTAAAACAAATCATATGAGATATGAAATGGTAATGTACCATATTTGTAAGTTTTCACAAGAAAAAAATGCTCATTTTTTCCTTTCAATTATCACGAATACGACGGGTTTGCGGCTCGTGAAGCTGTCTTTCTAAAATATAAGTTTATTCCTAGAAGACAGAGTGGGAGAAATTACTTAAAGAGCCACAAAGAATGTTATGTCACAAGAAACTGGTCTTTCTTGGCTACATGAGACGTTTTGTGTAAGACGTTGTTTCTTTAAAACCCAGGAGGTTAAAGTCATCACTTGTTAAAGGTGATGAATTAGTGTTACTTTTAAGAAAGTAAAGAGCTAAAAACTTACAAAGAAATTGTTTGATTCAAGTTGATTACTTCTGGAAAGTAATGAACATATGACGTACATGAGAGTGTTTAAGTCACATCTCATTACAAGGCTTAGAGCCATGAAAATCCGAAATTAAAGGCTTGATTAGTGACAAAGGTTTTGCACTAATAAAGAGAGATTTCAAAGCTTGATCAGTTGCAAAGGGTTTTGCACTAGTTGAAATGCTTAAGTCTATTTGGATCTTCTTAGGGATTGTGTTTCATAATGATGATATACATATAGCAAGTGAATCTAAAACCCACTTCTTCAATTAGAAGGAATGTATTCAATACATGTCTTGAGTTTTGAAGATTCTTGCAATCCTAAGATAATGTGAAACTTAAGAGAGGGTCTTAAGTAGGACATTAATGAGTTAGAATCAATGATTTGATCATGGTATAAAAATTTTCCCGATAAGTCGAGAAGTTGTGTTTATACATGAAGTTTAGTGGGAGTTACGAAAATGTTAATTAGTCTTATATGTGAATGACATATTGATCATTGGGAATGATTTAAGACTTTTGGAGTATTATAATACATCTTTAATATCCAAATTTATGAAGATAAATCCACATGATATTAGCGTCAATAAGAAGTCTTACGTTGATAAGATTCATGACTAGTTCAATTAAATTGAACATATTTGATTGTTTCCATTTGTTTCCGCTGCCGGATCAATTAAATAAGTAATGATGTATAACACTTCATATACATTGAGTATGATGAATTGTTTTCAAAATCAAATTTAAGTAATCGTTACCAAGTAAGCCATAAAGATTACCCTTAAGTGCTTGCAGAAGCATTAAGGAAGTAAATCAAAGTGTTTATGATGCAATTTTGTGTAAGGGTGTTACACAAGTGACAATTGACAATTGAGATTGCGCATGGTTTCTGACAAAACCATAATCAAAACACATTAGGATGGTTAAGAAACCATCGTGGCTATATTATTTAAGAAATAGATTTTCTAGAATCGTTCTAGGCAATAAAGAACAATGAGAAATATTTACAACGGAAGTTGAGTACACTTGCAATCATGGGATGTGCAAGAAAGATGAGTCTCTCACACTGTGAAAACAGTGGGAGCTATTCTAAGGCTAGAGGGCCTATGTCTTGATTGGATCTCGACACGTACTCAGAAAGTTTTGTAATGCAAATGTATACATTACAAAGGAAAACGAGTATGTAGTAAGGTTGAGTAAGGTACAAGAAGTTGATAAAACCTACTAACCAAAGCCTTCTCATAGGCTAAACATGATGAGTCATGTCATTTCAATTAAATTGAAATGAACAACTACATACAAGATCAAATTAGATTATAGAACATGAAATAGTAATCAGGCATTGACTATTCATATGTGATAATAGCATTTGTCGTTCGAGTTTTACTTTAAAACTCTTTTATTATACTTTGTTACATCCAAACGGGTTGTAGAGACAACATTGAACCCCGTTAAAGTGAACACGGATTAGCATTGTATTCGCCCATAGTCACTTGTATGAGGTGACGTCTCGAAGTGACTAGAGTGTGATGCGATTGATGGCAAGTTCAAGTGCCATAGAGTCATGTGACATGACTAGTCGATCACACAGCAGATCGTTAGGAACACTTTGTCGGCGGTGACCGCTTATAGAGTTCGGCAAATTTATAAAGCCTGGTCGTGGCGAGAGCTACTATAGTATTCTAATGAGTCGATTCTTTTGACTAAAGACTGTTCACCTAAGATGGCACAGTTTCAGATTAACTTTGATTTGTGTTACTACGACCTTCGTAAATGGGGTCAAATGGGCATATTTTGGGTTATGAAGGCTGTGGCTAGTCGAAGGGAATAAGTGCGATAGGAATTGTCCACCTCCTTGTCAGGGTTAAAACAATATCTCAGGGCCACTCGAGGAGTAATGAACTGGAAATGCGTGGCCACGCTCGGAAGGTATCCATGGTGGATAAATTCCGGTCAATCAGTTATTCTCCAGATGGAGGAAACCACTCTCGATATGATCACTTGCAAGTACGACCCGAAAGACACCTTGCATTGAGTGGGAGATAGTAATAGGACAAGAGAATTGGTGACGCACACTTGTCGAGGACAAGTGGGAGATTGTTGGGAAATGTGTCCTCAACAATAGTGCGATCACATGATTTAAATATCATTATTAAATCTCATACCAAGATTACAAAAGGGATGATACATTACATATATAGTCAACTGGTCCACACATATCGGTAATGATTGGTTGGCTAGAGTTTGACATTACTGTCGTGCGACGGTGGTGATCAGTTGATCCCTTGAGGTCACACCTAAAGGACGATTCCCTTAATTGAAAAAGTTAATTAGTTGTATGACGATACAGATTAATTAATTCCTTAAAATTGAACAAATTATTATAAGAGAGAGGGAATTGACATCTTATTCTAATGTGATTAAATGAGATTTTATTTAGTAATTTAAGAAGTTATATTACTAAAATTAATCGGTGTTTGCGAAACACGCGAGATGAAAATGATAAGTTAGTTATAATTACAAGATATTGTGAATTATACTAACTAGTAATTAAATGACCATTTTATGAGAAAGTAATTTTAAATTACTAGTCAATTTGTTAAATATGATTTATTTAATTTGTAAATGATATTTAATTTGTTAAATATGCATTTTAAATTAAAACATGACATAAGACATGTCACATGTCACATGACATACAATTGTACAATTGACAAAAATAAAATGGACTCCATATTACACTACATAAACCGAATTATTGGTGGGCAAGCTTTAGAAATTTTGTCTTGTTCATTTGTCTTATTCATTTGTCTATGACACTTGATAGTGACTTGACCATGACAAAGCCTTACACCTATTTGTCTTGTGAAGACAAAAAGAAAAATAATCATGGTCTATAATGTTATATGCCAACCGGTTTTGTGAAGATTAGGGGTGAATTTTATTCTCTTAATTTTTACTTATCATTCATTCTAACATCACATGCAAAAAGTTCATGTATTTTTTTTCCTCTCTTCTCTCTCTTTAATCTTCATCAAAAAGATGAGTTTTTGATTCAAATTTGTTCAAAAGATTACTAAAATTATTAATGTAATATATGAGTGTTAGTAATCAATTTTAAGGTAAACCACATTACAAATATCTAGTACATATTAGTTTGTGGGATTGAGGGATAGTTTTGGGTGCTACTAATTGGAGGGCTTCTATTTTGAAGTCAAGTATGTTCATCCATTATTGGAAAGCTCAAGAACTAACAAGAAGGAGATCTTGTTGGTGCCCATTTGACCGAAATTTATATGGTGAGAAAACGATTTCTTCACTTATTTATTTTAGTTTGCATGCATAAGATTTATAATTAATTTTATGACTAAATTAATTTGTAACATATATGAATATGTTAAATAATGAGATAAGATTTCCAACAGTTTGGTGCGGCCATGTTATCTAGAAATAAAAGCGGTCTACAAAACAAAATAGAACGAATAAAACACTTATCGTTTTAATGAAAATAATACTCGTAAATTTTAATTTAAACAAGTTTTATTGCATTTATCTAGTGACCTCTACCCAACTTTGATAAATGATTCCAAGACCCAAATTCATATTAACTTAGGCATCGGTGAAGCCGAATACAACCCTTATCAATATAACTCGGTGGATTAACTCTTTAATCGATTCTACTCTTAGAACTATTGGTCGATAAATTTACATTAATATTTATCTTTAGACCGAAACACATCCGGCAACCGTCGAGAATACTTTCGTTGAGTTCAACCCAAATTTCGAATAAATGTGTCCATGATCCAAATTTACACCAACTTGGGCATCGGTAAAGCCGAATACAACCCTTATCTTTATAAATTCGGTGGGTAGACACTTATCACCCACTTCCTCTACGTAGCAAGGTTTGTACCCCGGTAAGGCCGAGTGCACTCCCTCACGAAATAGGTTTTCATGGTTTCTAATTTTTGGTAAGGCTAAGTCTCAATTGTTTATTTTAGCGAGAGGTCATGTCAATTTATTATCTATCACGTTTTAAGTGAACTAAAGCGGTGAACTACGATAATTGTAATTGACACGGTCGATTTACTCGATTTAATGATAATGCATGTTTTAGTTATGGCGATCTAGCGATGCATGCAACATATAAATAAAATGCAAAGCATAAATAAAATCCTAGTATGGCCTTCCTAAAAAAGTAAATCTAATAAACTATTACAAATTCGGAAACCAACTCCTTTGGTCCCTTGAACTTCGGTCTTGGCACGCATATCACGGCAACACTTTCTTTGATGGATCGCCTTCTCGAGTGGCACCGTCTTTAAGGTACTCCGGAATAAATAAATTACAAAATGAATTACATAATTTCCTATTATACATTTGTAATTAAAATAAATAAAAATAAATCTATTAAATTACAAAACGGTGATACGAGATCACAATAATTACAACCGAATTGATATTCCCATACATTTCGGGTAATATCAATTAAAACTAAGGCCATACTAAGTAAAATTACATAATTCAAAAATTACATAAAATTAAAATATGACAATCATAAATAAAATGTAGCATTATAATATGTATGAGCATGCCAAATTTTATGCTAAATCGCCTTTAAGAGCCAATATCGTATATTAATCGGTTTTTACGGATTTGCGTGATTTAACTTATTAAAATCACAATAATTACATAAATTCATATTTATGTACAAGTTAATTACCCTAACCATCTTAGGACTCAAAATTAGTCTCCACTAACATTTGACAATAATTAAACTTGATTTCTTAATATTGTTCATAAATGGACCCAAAAATACAAAATTTATGCTATAAACCTCAAATTAAATCATAAAAATTCAAATAATTTCAAAATTTGAAATTTAAACTCATGAACATTCTGGAAAAAAAACCATAACATACATAATGTTCAAAACTTAGGTTAAAAATTTCAAAAATTTATCGAGAAAAACAATGTTGCGGTTTATCGGTTTTAACAATGATGACCATAAAAATATGAGAAAAATTATATTCATCAACCTTTCACTTTTAGATCTGAAATATATGATAAAATGCAACATGTGACGTTTTTCCTTTAGTCATGAAGTATGTTTTAGCATTATTACTAATTATAGTCACTATTTATGTGATTTTTCATCAAAATTTCATACATCATGCATAAAGACTTCATTATAACCAAATATTTTACACACATCTTGTAAAATTTCATGTGACAACATACTAAATTTTCATGACCAGATTCGAAATATAACTCATATTAACCTATTTACCCATTTAAATACGATTTTAAATTAAAAAATCTATATTTCGAGCAAAACAACTCATTTTATAATGAAACTTTACAGGCCATCAGTAGATAATATATGTGAAAACATATACAAAAACCACTGAAAAATTCGAAGTTTAGCTGTTTTTCGTCCAAAAATGATATTTTTATCATAAAAATCACATTTTAATGCCAATATTATATAAAATGAACAATAAAATCCATAAATAAACCAAAATGTCCTAAAACTCACTTAGGACCAGAAACTTTTAACATGCAAGGTTATTTTTAGGTTTATCTTCATAAAACAAATTAATTAGTTTTGTATGTTAATCATATAACTCGGAAAAACTATAAACCGATTTGCATGCAAACAACCTAAGGCTCTGAGACCACTTGTTAAAATTCACTAATTCCATTACTTAACATATTCATATATGTGACATTTTAATTTATTCATAAAATTAAAACTAGATCTTATGCATGCAAACTTGAACAAGAGTAGAAAAGAAATCGTCATTTCTTACTATTGTAGTTTCAGATTTTTGGGCACAAATGAGTTATCCTTCTTACTTGTTCTTGAGCTTCCTTCTAATGGATGAACAAAGGATCCAAAATAGAATCCCTCCCAAAAGTTTATACCCAAGGTAACCTCTTAAAAGACTAATATTATTAGATCTAGAACAATATTAATCTTACTAAAATGACCCAAAATATTTATTTTGGTCTCTTGTTATTCGGCCAAGAGAGGAAGGAAGAAGGAGTAATTATCTCTCTAAAATTTCTATAAGTTTTAGATGTAAAAGAATGAATATTACACTAGTAATTGTAGTGTATATAAGAATCAAAATAGAGTAAAAACCCTTGGTCTTTTTCTCTATGACAAACCGGGTGGGGGTGGGAAACAAGGCCAATGCATGGCTTTTTCTTCTACCCATAAAATGTAGGTATTTAAGAGTAGGTTTTAGTGTGATGATTGCTCTTTTAAATAAAATATAAAGCACACTTTAAACCCTAATCCACCCTATTTTTTCGGTCCATTTTGTGTAAAATGGAAAGTCCATTTTACACATTATTTTGTCAATTTGTCAAAAGTCACATGTTACTAGTCATGTGTAATTGTAATGTATTTTTAACACATTAAAAATCAACGTATTAATAAAAATACGTCATGTACAAAATCGACTTAGTAATTCATAATTACTTGTACCAAAACGGTTTATCAATTATAAATCACAACGTCTTGTATTTATAATAAATTATTCATTCAGTTTCAATTGTTTCGTAAACAATAATTTTATTTAAGTAATAAAACAATTTGATTACTTAGACCGTATCTTATTTAATCGAATTACAATAAGACACGTCAATAATACTCACAAAATCGTCCGTCAATTTTAAGCAATTTAATTAACCTGTATCGACATACGATCAATTAAACAATCAATTAAGAGTGTCACCCTTTAGGTATGACCTAAGGGGATCAACTGATCACCGTCGTCGTACGACAGTAATGTCAAACTCTAGTCAGCCAATCATTACCGATATGTGTGGACCAGTTGACTGTAAAATATTACTTCCCACATGTATTCTTAAATATGAGATTTAAACATGTGATCATCATGATCGACAGTTGTGATCGCATTATTGTCGGGGGAAACTTATTCCAACATGGTGGCAGCTCAGTCAACCTAATTATGCTTGACGTCCTAAAAGCAATGAAGATTGATGAGAGCGAGATCATAAAGAAATCAAATGTCTTAGTAGGGTTCAGCGGTGAAACCAAGAACACTGTGGGGGGAAATCTACCTGCCAATATACGTTGAAGGAGTCTCATCATATGAGAGATTTGGAGTCCTATAATGCCGTCCTAGGCAGACCTTGGATCCACAATGTACGTGCTATCCCTTCAACCTATCACCAATGCGTAAAAATACCAACGGAGTGGGGGATAACAACCATCATAGGTGAACAAAAATTTGCCCAGGAATGTTATACTGAATCATTAAAACCCTCCAAGGAAGGCAAGTCTCTCGCCTAGCAATTAAAGTACCCTGTCAGGAGCACTTATGTGGCAGAAAATCAAATGGAAACAGATCAGGTAATTTTAGACCCTGAGTATCCTGACAGGCATGTACTAATAGGATCTGATGTCCCTGACAATATCAGATCACAACTAGTAAGTTTTCTTAAGAGTAATTCTTCATGTTTTGCCTGGTCCCACGTTGATATGACTAGTATAGATGCCAATATTATTACCCATAAACTTAATATTGACAATTCATTTAAGCATGTGGAATGAGAAAAGGAGGAAGTTTGCCCTCGAACGCAACTCTATCATTAATGAAGAGGCGGACAAAATTTTAGATATGGGAATGATCGAGGAGAAGTAATGTACCCTGAATGGCTAGCGAATGTATTTGTGGTACAAAAGAAAAATGGCAAATGGAGAGTTTGTGTAGACTACGAGACCTAAACAAAGCCGCCCAAAGGATTCATTCCCACTTCCTCATACCGATGCCATGATAGATGCTACGGAGGCATGAACTATTTGAAAGATCATAGATCCTAATTAGACACTCTAATTAAATGTCAAATTATCTCATAACTTGAGTTTATGTGATCTATGTAACATGCATGCAATATAAAAGCATATTAATATAAAAGAAGAGGAAAACAATTTTCCTTACATTGAGAAATGGTAGTATTTGGGCACAACCAAGATCACCCATCTTGGTTGTTCTTGAGCTTAAAATAAATGGCAAGATCCTCCATCTTCAAGTGTCCAAAATAGAACACCTCCTTTCTTAAGCACCCAAGAACTTACCCAACAACCTTACTAATATTAACTAGATATTAATAAGATTACCTTTGATAATATCTAAATATTACTAACAATCTTAGTAATAATTTTGTTTACTAACATCTTGGTAAATTATGGTTTTAGAGAGAAATACCAACAAGCTTTTCACATGCAAATGCACAAAATGAAGTAGTGTTTAAAAATGAGCAATTGTTGGTTCATAAAGGAGAGGAAAACCGGGTGGGAGTTGGTGGAGTGAGGGAGTGTACTTGTTTTTATTTTTGTCCAATCTTATATCACATGCAAATGATCATAAGATGACTTATGGAAGAAACAACAAGTAAAGTGAAATGATTATGTCTATAATCATCCACTACACTCCATTTATACGGTCCAATGTCCCATTTACGGGTCCATTTTGGTTCATATATTTGTCGCACAAATACGTGTAAATTTTATTTAAACATCGTATCATGTTTAAATGCTTCCAATTAATTTCGTCTAAATCACTCCGTAAATATATGTGTACCGCTACACATATAGTTTACGTACCAATACTAATCACATTAGTCAATTAGTACTAATTTAATAATTAACTGCTTAGTCATTAATTCCCGTCTCAAATAATTTATTATTTAATTATCGCATAATTAAATAATAATGAGCAAACGCTACCCCTTGTGGGATTTGCCGTAGGTCTATGTTCGGGATTGGCTAGAGGCAGTTGTTATACGCTCTGGTCCCCGTGTGTTGTTCGGTGTACAGTTATTGCACCGAGAGTTTGGCCAGGTCTTAGGCATATAGGCAGTTGATATACGCTATACATAGCACCGTGGATGCAGTTGTTATACGATCCACACCGATGGAGGCAGTTGTTATACGCTCCGTTCGTTCAGAGGCAGTTGTTATACGCTCTAACGGCGTTCGTTCTATACACTATGCTTGGGTAAGTGGAGGCATTTGTTATACGCTCCGTGATTGGTTATTTGGTTCTTTCGTTGTTGATTTTATATGGTTAGCAATGTTGTTACGTTGTGTTTATATCTTCGTATATCGTTGATTAATGATAAGTTAGTGTCGAGTCTTCATGAGTGTAGATGGTTTCACATGTTTACTAGTTTTGCATTTCAATTGTTAATGATTGTTGGTTATGTTCAATTGTTGTAAACATGACTGGGAGAGCATCTAGTTACTCCTGACTGATTGTCAACCCCCCATTCTCAGGTTGAATACTCGTCGCTGTTTGGAAGATGTTTGGGATGCATCGAGGGGCGAGACGAATAATAAATTAGGAGTTTGCTTTTATATTTTGAGAACCTTGAATAATGTATTAGTTTGTTTTGGATTTAGTAGCGAAACGGATTGGTCAGGTGTTTCCGCCACCTTGACCCTTTTATCAGTATCGTACTCTGATATTTACTTTATATAAGTTTTTCCTTTGTTTTACAATCCGGGTTGTTACAGTTGGTATCAGAGCGAACACGCTCCCAACTCTCGCTTAGTTAATGACTAAAATAAATGACCTAGTTAATGAGTGAGAGTAAATGGGGGTAGAAACCAATAGGATTGGTTGGTTTTCTTATGTTTGTGAAGTGTATGAGTAGTTGTTTGGAGTGGTACTTAGGTTCTACCACTTATAACGAGATTTCGTTCTTGCAGATGGTGCATAACGCAAATGGTGAGACCGATGCTGATCGCATCAGGAGACTTGAGGCTGCGTTGGCATCTATGGGCGAAGGTTTCACTAATCACCTCAACAACAACAACAACAACAACCATCCGCAGCCGACTGTGTTTTATCGCTTTGCTCGTCACCGTCCTCCGACTTATGATACTGCGAATGATCCTACTGCTTTGGAGGCTTGGATTCGAGAGATGGAGAAGTTGTTCCTTGCTACTGGATGTCCTGGGGATCAGATGGTGGATATGGCCACCTATTATCTGAAGGACGAGGCCGACAACTTGTGGGCTCTTGCTAGAGCTGGTCTGGAAGTTCAACCAGGATATGGTTGGGCTGTTTTCTCTGAGGCTCTGAAGAAGAGGTTCTATCCCGAGGAGATGCGCTGGTAGAAGGAGCAAAAGTTCCTTCGTCTACAGCAAGGTTCCATGACAGTTGAGGAGTACACCAACAAGTTCGTGAAGCTGTCGCGATTCGTTACTTCTGTGGCTATGGACGAGGTGTCGAGGACTCGTCGCTATGAGAAGAATCTAGCTCCTAAAGTCCGGACTGCTATGTCTGGTATTCCTTCAACTTCTTTCCAGCAGGCTTATGATCATGCTCTTAGCATCTATGATTCAGTTCTTGCTACTGAGGCTGAGGAGAGTGTGAAGAGTAAGTTTGTGAAGAGGCCTTACGTTGCGCCTAGCTCCTTCCAGAAGAAGCAAAAGGTTGATGCTAGTTCATCCATCTCCCGTGGCGAGTTTCAGCCCCGAAAGAACACTTGGTGTTTTCGTTGTAGGAATGCTTACCATCCAGGTAAGGACTGCGACGGTAATGTTCTTACATGTTATCTCTGCAAGTCACCGGGTCACAAAGCTGTTGACTGTCCTCAAAAGCCGAAGACTGATGCTCCGAAGACTAGTGCGCCGAAGGTTGATGCTCCAAAGACTAGGCGAGTGTTCGTTATGAGTCGTGCTGAAGCAGATACTAATCCAGATGTGGTTACGGGTACCTTTCTCATTCACTCTTTATCTGCTTTTGTTCTTTTTGATACGGGTGCATCGATGTCTTTCGTATCCGAATCCTTTTCCGTCCGTGCTGGACTCTCTTCCTCATCATCCGTTCATACCTCTATATCCCTTCCTACGGGTGATATTGTTTCTTGCTCCGTTCTTTTCAAGGACGTACCTGTCAGTATTGTAGGGGCGATCCTTCCTGCCGATCTCGTCCAATTCAAACTCGGAGAGTTTGATGTGATTTTGGGTATGGATTGGTTATCTCGATATGACGCTAGGTTCCTATGTCGTGATCAAAAGATCGTGCTTAAGAGTCCTACAGGTTCGAGGGTTTCTTATCAGGGCGTTAGGGTTACACCTACAGTCAAGTTGGTTTCTGCTATGAAGATGGTTAACATGGGTAGAAAGGGTCATCAGATATATCTGTGCAGTGTTCAGGGTGTTTCAGTTGAGCCTAAGTTAGAGGATATCCCTCTCGTTAAGGAGTTTCCTGATGTCGTCCCTGAGGATCTACCTGGTATTTCTCCTGAGTGAGATGTAGAGTTCTCGATTGAGTTGCTACCTGGAACTGGTCCCATTTCGAAAGCTCCCTATCGTATGGCACCAGCTGAGTTACAAGAACTCAAGAAGCAACTTGAGGAGATGATCGATAAGGGTTTTATCCGACCGAGTGCTTCACCGTAGGGTGCTCCTGTTTTGTTCGTCAAGAAGAAGGATGGCAGTATGCGGTTGTGCATTGACTACCGTGAGCTGAACAAGGTTACTATCAAGAATAAGTATCCTTTGCCGAGGATCGAGGATTTGTTTGATCAGCTCCGTGGTGAAAGTGTGTTCTCGAAAATCGATCTGAGGTCAGGTTACCATCAGATTCCAGTCAGGAATGAGGATATTCCTAAGACTGCTTTTCGTTCGAGGTATGGCCACTACGAGTTCGTGGTGATGCCGTTTGGGTTGACGAATGCACCTACCGTTTTTATGGATCAGATGAACCGCACTTTCAGCGAGTATTTTGATAACTGTGTCGTGGTGTTCATAGACGACATACTGATTTACTCGAGAGAGGAGGCTGAGCACGAGCTTCATCTTCACGTTATATTGGAGATTCTGCGTAAGCAGAAGTGGTACGCTAAGTTCTCAAAGTGCGAGTTTTGGTTAAAGGAAGTTACCTTCTTGGGTCATGTGATATCTGGCGATGGAGTTATGGTTGATCCGTCGAATATTCGAGATGTGGTTGAGTGGGGAAGTCCAAAGAATGTGAACGAAGTTCGGAGTTTCCTTGGACTAGCTGGGTACTATCGTCGGTTTGTTCATGACTTCTCTAAGATCGCGAGACCGATGACTCAGTTAATGAAGAAGGAATCCAAGTTCATCTGGACTGAGGCTTGTGAATCTGCTTTCCAGGAGTTGAAGAAGAGGTTGACTACCGCACCTGTGTTGACTCTACCAGAAGAGGGCGTGGAGTTCGATGTTTTTTGCGATGCGTCAAAGTCTGGGTTAGGTTGTGTCTTGATGCAGAAGGGTAAGGTTGTGGCTTATGCTTCCCGTCAGTTGAAAGTTCACGAGATGAACTATCCGACTCACGATCTTGAGTTAGCAGCAGTGGTGTTTGCACTTAAGCTTTAGCGACACTACTTGTATGGAGTCTCTTGCAACATTTATACGGATCATAAGAGCTTGAAGTATATCTTCACTCAGAGAGATCTTAACATGAGGCAGAGACGTTGGTTGGAGCTGTTTAACGACTACAAGGTTGAGCTGCAGTATCATAAGGGTAAGGCAAACGTGGTTGCCGATGCTTTGAGTCGCAAGGTGTGTCATAACATGAGTTCCGTGATGGTGTTACCTGATGACTTGAGTCGAGAGTTCCAGAAGATGAGCCTTGAGGTAGTTCTTCCTGGTACTTTAGATTTGAGTGCGATGGTTACTGAACCCGAGATCCTTCATGAGATCCGAGTTAAGAAAAGAGAGGATGAATACTTAGAAGGAGTTCGAGTCGCTATAAGCGAAGGGCGCGCCAGAGACTTCGACGTTGGACCTGATGATGGTCTACGATTCCAAGGTCGTTGGTGTGTGCCTAGCTGTGAGGTCTTAAAATGTAAGATTCTCAAAGAGGCTCATAGTACTCCCTATTCGGTTCATCCTGGTGGTGATAAGATGTATAAGGATCTGAAGCTAAAGTTTTGGTGGCGGGTATGAAGAAAGAGAACGCCGAGTTTGTGAGTCGTTGCTTGGTCTGTCAGAAGGTTAAGTTCGAACATCAGAGACCTGGTGGTCTACTGCAACCCTTGGAGATTCCCACTTGGAAATGGGATTCGATTTCGATGGATTTCGTTATGGGTTTACCGAGGTCGTCGAGAGGAATGAACGCGATTTGGGTCGTGGTTGGTCGTTTGACTAAGGACGCGCATTTCATTCCGATGAAGGAGACTTGGAGTCTCGAGGAACTGGCGAATGCCTATCAGCGAGAGATCATTCGTCTTCATGGAGTTCTTAAGGATATCATCTCCGACCGTGATCCGAGGTTTTGTTCTCAGTTTTGGAAGAAGCTTCAGTTGGCTTTGGGTAGTGAGGTTAAGATGAGTACGGCTTTTCACGCCGCAACTGATGGTCAGACCGAGCGTACGATTCAGACGCGAGGATATGTTGCGAGCTTGTGCTTTGGAGTTCCAAGTTAGTTGGGAGAAGAGTTTACCGCTGGTGGAGTTCTCCTACAACAACAGTTACTAAGCTAGTATTCAGATGGCTCCGTTTGAGGCACTTTATGGAAGGAAGTGTCGTAGTCCTTTGTGTTGGGACGATTCTAGTGAGGCTGTCATTCTTGGCCCAGAGTTAGTTCAAGAATCGATTGAGCAACTGAGGTTGATCCGCGAGAAGCTTAAGGTAGCCCAGGATCAACAGAAGACGTATGCAGACATGCGGCGTAGGCCGATTGAGTTTGAGGTTGGCGACAAGGTTTTTCTTAAGGTTTCGCCGATGAAAGGTGTTAAAAGATTTGGACTTAAGGGCAAGCTTATTCCTAAGTACATTGGACCGTATGAGGTGCTCGAGAGAGTTGGCGAGGTAGCCTATAGGTTGGCTTTACCTCCGAATCTGTCGAAGGTTCACGATGTTTTCCACGTATCGCAGTTGCGTCGTTATCGCAGTGATCCTTCTCATGTTCTACAGGCTGATGTTATCGAGGTTGAGCCTACCGTGAGTTATGAGGAACGTCCTGTTCGCATTTTGGAACATCAGGAGAAGAGGTGAAGGAATAAGGTTGTACCTTTGGTTCGGGTTCTGTGGAGGAGTCAAAAGTTTGAGCAAGAGACTTGGGAAACCGAAGCGTTTATGCGAGAGAAGCATCCACATCTTTTCGAGTGAGGTAGTTCTCTTATCAAGTTTTGAGGACGAAACTTCTTTTTAGGGGGTTGGATTGTAACACCCCTAATTTCCGTAATATAATTCTATAATTTTATTTTCCCATATTTCATATTTTATTTTCCGGGAAAATATCCGTCTCTTATCTTCTGGGCTCGTTGGGCTCGAAAACGATGAAGACCCGCTCCTTCCTTGGGTCTCACGTGATTTTGGTGTAGATGGGTAGGTTTTGGGCCTAAGCTTAGAATAAACCCATGAGCTTCTCTATAAATAAGAAGGGAAACCAAACCCTTGCTTTTCTTTTCCCATAATTCTCAAAACCCTAAACCTAATTTCTCTCCTCCTCCTCCTTCCTCCCATGTGCCGCGCGTCCCTCGCCTAGGGTTTCGTGCCGTTCTTCTTTTCTTCTCCTCCTTCATCATCTTTCGTGCTTAGATCGATCCTACTTCTTGGATCTATCTATCTCCTTCGTAAGTTTTATGTTTTCGCATAGTTTTATAGTTTTTATAGTTTATATATATATAGTTAGTATATTTAGTAGATTCGTTATCTTTGGCACGTGGATGATTTAATGAAGGTGTGGAAGTTGCTCCTGGAGAGGACGTTTATATCGTTGAAGACGATCTCTAGGGTTTAATTCGTTTAATAAGGTAACTAGGTGTTTCTCTTTTAATTGTGTTTATGCAAATTGATGTAATTAATATGATTTAATGATTGTTTTGCATGATTGGTGCATGTTTGATTATTTGTTATCATGATTAAATATGTTTCACATGTTTATATATGTTTTTATGTAGTAACTATATATTATATGTTGCTTATGCATTAAATTATGGGTGTCATGAGCGCAATTAGGGTTTACGAATAAACCCTAGTTGCGGCATGATAGGCGGCCAAGAGTTCTCTCCAAAGTTATAGCTAAAGCTAGTATAACCTTGATGATGATTCATGTGTTATAGCTAAAGTTAATACAACTTTGGGTAGTTACTCTAGTTATGGCTGAAGCTACTATAACATTGAAGTACGAGATAAGGTTATAGCTGGAACTAACGTACCCTGAGATTTATGGCTCAAGGTTATGGTTGGAACTAGTATAACTTTGAGTTTCGTGTCAAGGTTATAGTTGAGGTAGGTATAACTTCAAATCGTATATGTTGAAGTTATAGTCGAGGTTACTATAACCTCGCATCCAGAGTCCATGTTATGGTTAGGGTTACTATAACATTGAATGGTTAATGTTGAAAGTTATAACTGAAGTACTATAACATTGAATGGTTGATACTTGTTTCACATATTATGTGGCATTTAGTTTCATTATATAACGTTATGCTTGCATATATCGTTTATTACTCTTGTTCATATAGTCGTAGGATGGTTAGCTATATTATTCTATGATTTGATAGTGGTGTTATTCACACGTATGTATGGTCAGTTATATTGTGCATTGTTTATAGGCTAGTTGTATAGATGACGTGAGGTATCAGTTACATACCGATCGGAATGAGCAAACGCTACCCCTTGTGGGATTTGCTGTAGGTCTATGTTCGGGATTGGCTAGAGGCAGTTGTTATACGCTGTGGTCCCTGTGTGTCATTCGGTGTACAGTTATTGCACCGAGAGTCTGGCCAGGTCTTAGGCATATAAGCAGTTGATATACACTATACATAGCACCGTGGATGCAGTTGTTATACGATCCACACCAATGGAGGAGGCGATTGTTATACGCTCCGTCCGTTCGAGGCGATTGTTATACGCTCCGTGATTAGAGCGCACGTTGTTATACGCTCTAAAGGCGTTCGTTCTATACACTATGCTTGGGTAAGTGGAGGCAGTTGTTATACGCTCCGTGATTGGTTATTTGGTTCTTTCGTTGTTGATTTTATATGGTTAGCAATGTTGTTACGTTGTGTTTATATCTTCGTATATTGTTGATTAATGATAAGTTGGTGTCGAGTCTTTATGAGTATAGATGGTCTCACATGTTTACTAGTTTTGCATTTCAATTGTTAATGATTGTTGGTTATGTTCAATTGTTGTAAACATGACTGGGAGAGCATCTAGTTACTCCCGACTTATTGTCGACCCCCCATTCTCAGGTTGAATACTCGTCGTTGTTTGGAAGATGTTTGGGATGCATCGAGGGGCGAGACGAATAATAAATTAGGAGTTTGCTTTTATATTTTGAGAACCTTGAATAATGTATTAGTTTGTTTTGGATTTAGTAGCGAACCGGATTGGTCAGGTGTTTCCGCCACCTTGACCCTTTTATCAGTATCGTACTCTGATATTTACTTTATATAAGTTTTTCCTTTGTTTTATAATCCGGGTTGTTACATATGAACTTCATCTTTGGTTTCACCAGGAATCTCATATAAGATACCTTAACTACCTTGTCAGACACTTTCTTTTGGTAACAGTCGATGTGGGCTCTGTATGCACTCAACTGATCCATCCCAACTATAACCTCAAATCCCCCCAATGGAAAGTCTATCAGGTTTGCAGAAAACATAACCTCTCCAACTAAGATTGGCACATCTCTATACACTTCCAGACACTTAAATGACTCTCCAGAAGGTATTAAGACATCATCTTTTATTTCCTCATAGGTACTTAACTCAAAGGTCCTAACATATTCACTATATATGAAAGAGTGGGTCGCCCCTGAATCAAACAAAACAAAAGATGGTATAGAGTTAATTAGAAATGTACCAGTAACCACATGAGCATCATTCTCTGCAGCTTCCTTTCCCATCATAAATAGCTTCCCACTTGATTTAGCATTGTTCTGAAGTGTGCTAGCTAAAGCAGTTGGCTTAGCACTACTAGGTTGATTTCCACCATTGGCCGCTTTCTAGTATGACTCTCAATTGTAATTCTTGCTATGATTGTAGCTATTCTGATTGCTGTGGTAGTTACTGTAACTCCTCTGGTTTTTGTACTAACCCATAGGCCTGCTACTCCCGTAGCTCGGTGCTGGTGTACGGTAACCACCCTAATTTCCACTTCTACAACCACCTTGTGGTGCACTTCTGCATTAAAAAGGCCGGTGTCCCATTTTCTGACAGTTGTAAAACGTCCATGACGGTGCCACCCATTTACTCTGGCCTTCGTCGTTGCCCTAGTTCCGTTTCCACCCCTGTTGGTTTACCCCTTCGACTGGCTTACCCCACCAGTTGAATAAGATTTGAACTAATTGTATTGTGGCTTCTTACTAGTTGTGCCACTCTCCCGGACAGTTTCAGCTTTTCTTTTGTCTCCTTTTGCCAACTTTTCCTCTTTCAGCATGTCTGATATCCTTTCAGCGTGACCAGCTCTCTGGTACACCTCTTATACCGTGGTTGGCTCTCCATCTACAAGCCTCTTCTTGATTTCTGTCGAGAACCCCTTCTAAAATTTAATAGCCAACATCTCAGGTAATATGTTCAAGTCACTCACATATTCGGATAATTCCTGAAAACGGTTGTGATATTCCTCAACTGTCATCTCCTCGGTCATTTTAAACGAATCAAACTCAGCCCTCAGCCTACTCCGAATGTGTTCAGGCACAAAGGTGTTTCTTAGCATCATCTTGAAATTATACCAAGGAATAAAGGACTCACCCATCTCTTTGTAGTCATTTCGGATCGCTCCCTTAATCTGACTCCACCATAACCCTACTTTCCCCTTCAAATAATAGGCTGCCTGATCCACTTGTAGTTCAAATTTGGGCAATCTAATGCTCAAACAGATTGTCAAATTCCCTACACCAATACCCCAGGACGGAGGGCTCACCTAGCCCATCGTACCTTGTGGGCATATGACGAGCAATAGCTAAGCTTATGTTTTTTGCATCCACCGACTATGCTTTCTTAGAGTTTTTCAGCGCTACAGTTAGCGCTTCATTCATCTGAATCAACCTATCGACTTCCTCTTGCAACATGGTTGTGGGTGTGTATTTCTTTGGAGGCATTCTTTTGTTCTATAACATTAACAAACACAAGCTCTAACTTATTAAACTTTTCCATGATAATCACAGTAATACGTGCGCATATCCCATAAGATATATGAATGGTAATCTTTAAACACTTCATCATATCTCTAGGCATGCATACTATGAATTGTACAAGTTACGGAACTAGAAGAAGTAGAAAACAACCCCCCCCCGCAATAGCCAGGTCGATCAACCAAGTGTTCTAGATCGGACAACTCATGGGTTAGGTCGATCGACTTAGCCACTCTCGTAATTTTCGGATCAGTTTTTCCACGAAATCAACGGCCGGATCAATCGAACCGCCTAGGTCGATCGACCCACCCCTTTTTCACAAACCTTTAACTCGCCTGAACCACTACAACATGTATACGCAAATATTCCACCACTTCTGATATGCCAAATACATTATCGTATAAAAAATATATCATGCCCTCTAGTATCATATATGCTAATATAGTTACTTACCACGCATTTAACCACATAATCACTTCCGCGCGCTAATCTGTCACTATATCATGCATTACCAAAAATGATAATACTCTGAAAGACATCTTAACATTATTTTTGCACCATCAACACATGCATTAATACTTATATGGCTTTATTAAGTAAACATTACATTAGCTCAATAATTCGTTACCTCAATCGATTATAGCAATTATCCAACACTGCAACTACCACATAACATCCACTCTAACTACCCACGCTCTTTAGTGCTCACCGCATTTTCCGGTTCAAAATTGAGAGGGCCCTAGAATAGTTAAGGACATCTCCCTAACCGGCTAAGTTGGCTCCTAGCAACCTCTACCCAGGGTCCATTTTAATTAGACACAAACTAGGTTCATTCGGTTCATTGGTTATGCCCTAGGATCGTAAATTCTATGATACCACTTTGTAACACCTCCACTTAGGAAGGAGCCTTAACAAGGCATTGCCGACTAAATGAACGTGTTACCATCTCGAAAAAAGGAGGTAGTGAATAACAAAGTAAAAACAATCAAGGTACTTTAATAAATAAGTTACATCCTTATAAAACTCTGTCATAAAACTGGCAGCTACAAACTCCCAAAACAAAATTTTAAAATTAGTTTAAAGTGGAAAATAAAACAAAGTCTAGTAAAGTTTGTGGAAGGACAACTGGTGATATCTAACTCAAAGTCTCAGCGCCACAGACCAATCCTAGTACAACATCCAAAATACAACAGCTAACCCGAACCTGCTTTATTAACTGCTCCTCATTAAATCGTAAATTATTGAATGGATCAACACAGGACACCCCGGAAATAGGTGACATTTTGACACAAGACAAACTCACGTCAACCAAATTTGACTAGGACTAAATAAGGTAAAAGTAAATAAGACTTTAACAAATGAACTATAAAGTAAGCCGGAAAAAAAGGAATAATAAGCAGAATAACAATAATACCATCAACTCTAGCACAATCAAAATGAGTGACCGGTCCCCCGTCATCTAGGGGCAACCGCCACCCCTGTCAGCAAGTAGGGCACAATTCCTTGGCACCGTGCACATACCAAATGGTATAACTCCCTGTCAGCGTACCAATACTCCTACACAACACCGCATACTGACACCAATCCTTGTCACCATGCCCTCATCATAATACACATTCACAAATGGCGCAACTCCCTGACATCATGCCTTAGTAACTCACGTTAAACATATAAATACATCACATTATCGTATAAAAAATAACCACGGAAGAGAATTAAAGTAACGCATAACCATGTGCTTCACAACCGTCCCAGGTCGATCGACCTCAGTGCTTGGTCGATCGACCAAGCACCCAAAACACGATATTGCATATATTACATACCTCATTTCGCCGCATATCGCAATACAATATACAAAACATAATGCCCAATAATCACGATCAAAAAATATACAAAAAATACTAAAATACGACCTAGGTCGATCGAACCTGTGTCCAAGTTGGTCGACCCAATGCTGTTTCGTCCTATTTTGACAAACCTATCATCAACAACAACCAATATATAAATTATACTTAGTTGAATGGGAAGATTATACCTACCTTTAGCAATTAAACTCCTACGATAACGATCAACAAGCCCCTAGAATCACTTTTATACGAAACCACCACCTAGCAATTGTAATATATATCGCAATTAAGAACAATTCACATAATACTTATCTTAATCTAGGAATACTATTGTTTGGGTTATTTTTTACAAAATCCACCCGATGACGTGGCAGCCAGTAATAAGAGCAAAGCAAGTGCAACGGATCAATGACGTGGCCAACAAATATCCTTATCAAACCTCATACAAAGCCACAGTCAAACACAAGGTGAACAAAACGCATAAGACTTGGTCAAGTAACAAATCCCACAAAAGTAGGGAAGTTGAGCAGAAATAGGGAGTAGGCGCTCAGGAGGAGCGGGTCAAAGGGAACGACTATAAATATGAAGTAAAGGCAAAGCAGCAGGGCATTCATTCATTCATCCACTCACTCACTCATCAAATCTCTACTCCAGGAAAAAAATGTCATCACTAAACGAGAGCATTAGTTATTATTCCAGTCATAATTGTATCACTACATTGTTCCTCCTCAGTACCCCAGAAGCCACAGTGCATACATTTGGCGGGATACCAAATCCCCCTGCGCTTTTTCCCACATTCGGGTTTTTCGCGTCACCAATTTCTTGTGCACTTTCTTTTTTGCATTATTTATTTTGTTCCATCAGTTTGCAAGTACAATCACGCTACCTTAAAATAGACTAACAATAGACCGCTTTAACCCACCTAAAGACAAAGTGACTATTAGGTAATTTTTTACCAAAACAACTATTCCCAAATCCCATCTTACAAGCCTAATTAATCTCGTAATTGGATCAATTATCATTCTAATAAATTAACAAGGTGAAGAACGGTATAAACAACTTACAATAGACAAAAGAAATCGGATTAGAATTGATCGTCACAAGGAATGCAATCGTGCCCTAGCTACCTAGTCCCCTTCTCTTTTCTTCTTAGGTTTTTGTGTGAGTTTTTGATGAGCAAAAGATCTGAGTAAAGTGATTAAGAGGGTTTATATAGGTTTACGTCAAAAATAAAATAGATTAGGAATCCCAAAGCAAAGTTGGACTCCGCCCAACTCGTCTATCACTACGTACCATCAGGTCAGTCGACCCATCACTCAGGTCGATCGACCTGAATACCCTCACGGCTCAATTTGCCCAAAACCCATACAAAACCCGTGCTTATATAATCACAAATGTAATAAAATCACGAGTATTACATCTTATCACCCAAAAATCCTCTCAAACATTATCTCAAAGATCTTGCACATTGCATTGAAGATTTGCTCTCTAGTATTCATTCCTTTTTATCTGTTTACACTTGTAAGTGATGACCTATCTCCTTTTTTTGCATTCTTTTGATAAGTAAACCCTAATTCTCAAGTTTGTGCCGTATGCGATTTAATTAGGGTTTAAATTAATTAAGCGGGGGTAATTAAGAGGTTAATTAGCATTATTAGTTGTTGGAGAATGTTTTGTGATAATGAAGAGTCTATCGATCCGAAATATTCAAGAGGGGGGGGGGGGGTGAATTGAGTTTAAAAACATAGCCCACTTTTTTCAATTGTCCGTATAAGCGTGATGTGTTATATAACTACTCGAAGTTTATGAAATAAAGTCGACTGACTAATTAACAATGTAAAGCATAAATAACGAAATAAAGAAAGATGCAAAGGACACACGATATTTGAAGTGGTTCAGCTTCACAAGTCGAAGCTTACGTCCACTATTCTCGGTTAATAATTTTATTACCTTTCTACGTATTACAAAATTATCAACCCACTCGTACAACTAACTATAGTTGTAACTCAATTGAGTACCGTTAAATACTCGGTTTTGTCAATCTTATGTTAATAAGAAAGTGCTTGATTGTTCTTCTAGTGTTCACAATATGAACGAGTAAGAAACAATATTTAAGCGCTATTATCTTGTTGGAATATGTGTCCTCCGACAATAATGCGATCACAACTGTCGATCATGATGATCACATGTTTAAATCTCATTTTAAGAATACATGTGGGATGTAATATTTTACAGTCAACTGATCCACACATATCGGTAATGATTGGCTGATTAGAGTTTGACATTACTGTCGTGCGACGGTGGTGATCAGTTGATCCCCTTAGGTCATACCTATAGGGAAACACTCTTAATTGTTTATTTATTTAATCGTATGCCGATACGAGTTAATTAAATTGCTTAAAATTGACGGATGATTTGTGAGTAAGATTAACGTGTCTTATTATAATTCGATTAAATTAGATACGGTTTAAGTAATTGAATTGTTTTATTACTTAGATAAAATTATTGTTTACGAAACAATTTGAAATTGAAATTGAATGAATAATTTATTATAAATACAAGACGTTGTAATTTATAATTTGATAAACCGTTTTGGTACAAGTAATTACGAATTACTAGTCGATTTTGTAAATGACATATTTTATGAGTATGTTGATTTTTAATATGTTAAAAATACATTACAATTTCATAAGACAAGTAAGATGTCACATATGTCACAATTGACAAATGACAAAATAAAATGGACCATCCATTTTATGTTAAAAGTGTCGAAATTGTGGAGGGAGTATAATGTTTAAATTGTGTTAAATATTTAAGTGGAAAACAAAATGATTACACACCTATTTTGTAGCCATGCAAGTCTATTTTCTTGGGAAGAAAATGAGCTCATGCATTGGGCACTAATCACCCTCCCCACCGGTTTTCCAAGAAGGAAATATAGAGGGTTTTTCCTCTATGATTCATTCCACTACTTCATAATATATTTCTAGTGTAAGAAATATTAATTCTCTCTACAATTGCAAAATCTTAGAGAAATAAAAATCTCCCAAAATCATTCCTCTCTTAACCGAAAATAAGAGAGAACAAAATAAATTTTTTGTGTCATAATTTTAAGTAAGACTTGTATTATTTCTAGTACAAAATAATATTAGTTATTAGGAGTATTTCCTTGGGTATTCACTTTTGGGAGAGGTTCTACTTTGAATCTTGTTCATCCATTTTAAGGAAAGCTCAGAACTAACAAATAGGTGAATTTGTTGGTGCCCATTAATCCGAAATCATATAGTAAGATTGATGATTTCTTCTCTTATCTTGTTGTAGTTTGCATGCATAAGATCTAATATTTAATTTATGACTAAATAAATTTGAACATATATGAATATGTAAATTAATGAGATTAATAAATTCTAACATATCAGATGACGATACTTAGAAATAATTACAATATAAGATAGCACACGACTTTTCAAAAACAATTTTAACTTGCAAAGGAGATAAAAAATTTAAAGTTGTTTGAAAAGGTTGTTTTTTTCAAATATTGCAAAGTAGTTTAAATGAATTATTATGTGTAGTATTTATAGTAGAGAGGAAGAAACCCTAGATTGTGTCATGGATCACGTGTAGATTAAGGAAGGAATAAGATCTATCTTTTTCCTATTTTAATCAAACAATATCTTAGATAAAAGATTTAAAATAAATATAAGGAGATAAAATACCTCTAACAAATATTTATTAAGATCTTTACCATAAAACCTTAGAAACTATATAGATCACGTGTGAAGTATATAGTAAGTAGGAGATCCAATCTTATTATTTAACCTAGCAATATCTTAGTAGAAGATATGGAATAAATCTAAATAACCATAAAGATATAAAATATCCTTAATAATAACCTTATATGGATTTGGAGTGTAAACTCTGGGGTTTAACAGAAAATGAAGCAATTCTGATAGAATTTCAGTAATGCAATGAACTTGTAGAGGAAAGGAAAAATAGCAAATGATTTTTAAAATTCATGAAAATTGGTGGAAAATACTATGACTATATAAACTTCAATTGAAAAAAACTTGGATATTTATTTTGCATTCTAACTAATCTTAATAATTCATTCAAGTCTGACAGCAATCTGACTCCTGACAGGAATTCTGATGAGTTATGAATTGATGATTGGTTGTGGGATCTTGGGATATAATCACTTACTAAAATTTCCACAGAAGATCTGCAGTGTCAAACCCCAGGCCTCACACAAAGACTGAGACTTTAAATTTGACCAACTGTTCTGATGTGTCCAGGATGCAATGACTTTCAGAATTTGATTAAAAATACCAAATGGCCTGCTAAAATTATGAAATTTGGTGGCAAGCTAGTTAAATGAATAAACTAACTCTGAGTAAAATTTCAAGAATTTTGAAGCAATCTAAATATTTTTGGTGAATTAATTAAGGCTGCATAACAGAA
Organism: Silene latifolia; assembly: GCF_048544455.1. Lineage (NCBI taxonomy): Eukaryota > Viridiplantae > Streptophyta > Magnoliopsida > Caryophyllales > Caryophyllaceae > Silene > Silene latifolia. The sequence goes on from NC_133531.1 coordinate 51,929,578, forward strand.
GAAATCAGACAATTGACACAGGATTAATGTTTGAGACTGAATAAGGACCAAGGGATTTAATTATCAAATCAATTCCTACAGAATACTCTCAGGGAAACAAGCTAACAATTTGGACAACTAAACTAGAATTTATCACAGCTAGGCACAGATAAATACCAACTCAAGTCAACAGCAAAGCCAGACAACCCACTGTCTGAGCACAAGATTGAATGAACCTCATAAACAAACTTTGTTCAACACCTACAGTCTAAGCACAAGATGTTAACAGACCTGACTCTTAACTACAGAGTAAGCATAAGTTATAGAGATTTAAAATTGAGAGAATACTTATCAGGTTTAATATTCATCAAAAGCCGCCTCAATGCAGTTGAGGGAGGGGTCCTTATATAGGCCTCCCTCTTGGAATTCTGTTACAAATTTTAACCTAGAAATCTCATCCAAGGGCCTGGACGACTTCTTAGGACATAAGCAAAGTTTTGGAAATATTTTACAATGATGACAAAAGATTTAGAGGAATACTGCAATAAAACAACAGAAATTCTGCAATGATAGTGACATGCTACTTCCTAGGCTGCTGTGTTGTTTTGGCTGGGAGTATAAGGACGAATGGGTGTAGTAGGGGCCTTGACTTTGGCTCTTAGGTGGTATCTGAAATATGGAGAGACATTCAAAAGCAGTCCAGTAACAGCTCCTTCTTTGTTTAGCAAGAAATGGCAATATGCTTTATGCTTTATATCCCTTTCAGCAGCTTGACTTTCAGTTTGATTTTCTCTTGATTGCAGGGTGAATTAGGCCTCGCTCCTTAGGACTTTTCTGATCTTAGTTGCTCAAGGTTTCAACTGGCCAAGGTGGCAGCTGGTGTTTGAGCTTGTCGGTACTTGTGACCTCCCAAAACAGCCCTGGCGGTGGTGGTTAATAGGGTGGTGGGGTTTGGGATTGTTGCTGCTCCCCGATCGGTGTTGCCCTGGCTCATGCTGCAGCCTCTCCTGGTTGAACAGGGCTTATCCTCAAGCCTATAGCCTCGTCATCATCTGAGTCATAGTAAGGACTGAGATCTCCCACATTGAAAGTACCATGTACTCCATAGTCACCTGGTAAATCCACCTTGTAGGCATTTGATTCAATCTTTTCAACAATTTCAAATGGGTCATCATCTCTTGGCATTAACTTCTTTTTTCTCCTTGCTCGGAACCTTTATTTACTCAAATGAATCCAGACCAGATCACCTGGCATGAACTCCTTCTTCCTTTGAGGGACCTTAGACTACTTTTTATCCCTTTTTTGGCCTTTTTAATTTGCTTCTTGACTGATTCATGGAGTTTTAGCATTTGTTCAGCTCTGGCCTTAGCATCAAAGTTCATCTCCCCTCTTGGGGTATTGTATAAATCCAAGGGTATGAGTGGATTAATCCCATAGACTATCTCAAATGGACTATCACCAGTTGCAGCGGATGGTGCCCTGTTAAATGCAAACTCAGCTTGTGACAGTTTTAAATCCCAATCCCTTAAAGACTTATTGACTATGGATCTCATTATCCTCCCTAATGTCTTGTTGGTGATTTGGTTTGGCCATCGTTTGAGGATGGTGAGAAGTACTTGAACAACAACTTTGTCTTTAGGAGACTGCGCATGGGGTTTTCCAAAAATAGCTCATGAATTTGGTGTCCATGTCAGACACTATGGTTTCAGTACCCCATACTGACCTCGTAATTTCTTGTAAATAGAGCTCAACAACACCGGCAAGCATCCTTAGTCTTCTTGCATGCCACAAAATGAGCCATCTTCTTTGAATCTATCAACAACTACCATCACAGAATCCTTGCCCCTCTGATTCCTGGGTAAGGAAATAATAAAATCCATGCCTACATCTTCCCATGGCTTATCAGGCACTGGTAGAGGAGTATATGGACCAGCCTGGAAAGAGCTCTTCGCTTGTTGACAGACTGAACATCTTCCAAGGATGACCTGGACATCTCTCATCATCCTAGGCTAATAAAACTGATCTTGAAGGATGTCCAATGTCTTCTGGACCCTAAAGTGACCTCCTAAGCCTCTTGAGTGAACTTCCCTTTTCATTAGATCCCTGTAAGAACCTCTGGGCACACATAGCTCGTTGCCTTGGAACAAGAATCCTTCTTGCAAGAGATACTTGCTCCCTGGGACCTTCTGTCCTTTAGTTTGAGTTATCCATTCTTCTGAAAAATCAGGATCTTCCTTGTACATCTCTTTCAAAAACTCAAATCCAAGGACCCTGTTTCCCATGACTGATAGTAAGGAGTGTCTCCTTGATAATGCATCTGCTACTACATTTAGCTTTCCCTCCTTGTATTTGCTGGAAAAAGTGAATGACTGCAAGAACTCCACCCACTTAGCATGCCTGTGGCTTAATATGTGTTGACCATTGATAAATTTTAGGGCCTCATGGTCTGAATGCCAACTCTACTAGCATCACACTCCACTTCAAACAGTTGATCAAAATCTGGTAGCTTCAGGATATGGGTTTCACACATTAACTTCCTAATTCTTTCAAAGGACTGCTGAGCATTGTCAGTCCATTAAAACTATCCCTTCTTCATTCACTCAGTGATTGGTGCTACAATTTAGCTGAAGTTTTTAATGAACCTTCTGTAAAAGGAAGCCAATCCATGGAATCCCCTAACTTGAGTGATTGTTTTAGGGACTGGCCAGGACTGAATTGCTGAGATTTTCTCTTGGTCTATTGATATACCCCTTCCAGATACAATGTAACCTAGAAAGGTCACCTCTTCAACCATGAAGGTGCACTTTTCTAGCTTGCCAAATAGCTTCTGCTCCTTGAGAATCTTAAAAACCACTTCAAGATGTCTGATATGATCTTCCTCGCTGCTGATGTACACCAGTATGTCATCAAAGTACACCACAGCAAACTAACCTAAGCATGGCCTCAACACCTCAGCCATCAACGTCATGAAAGTGCTGGGTGCATTTGAGAGGGCAAATGGCATCACATGCCATTTATATAACCCATGTTTTGTCTTGAAGGCAGTCTTCCATTCATCTCCTTCTCTGATTCTTACCGGATGGTACCCCTGCCTGAGATCAATTTTAGAAAAAACTTTGGCACCACTCAGTTCATCAAGCATATCATCTAGTCTTGGAATGACAATTGAGATTGCGAAAGGTTTCAAACAAAACCATATTCAAAACACATAAAGATGGTTAAGGAACCATTGTGGCTATGTTATTTAAGAAAAAGATTTGCTAGAATCGTTCTAGGCAATAAAGAACAATGAGAGATATTTACAACGGAAATTGAGTACACTTGCAATCATAACATGTGCAAGAGGATGGATCCCGTACACTGTGAAAACAGTGGGAGCTATTCTAAGGCTAGAGAGCTTATGTCTAGATTGGATCTAGACATGTACTCAGAAAGTTTTGTAATGCAAATGTATACATTACAAAGGAAAACGAGTATGTAGTAAGGTTGAGTAAGGTACAAGAAGTTGATAAAACCTACTAACCAAAGCCATCTCATGGGCTTAACATGATGAGTCATGTCATATGTCATTTCAATTGCATTGAAATGAACAACTACATATATGATGAAAATGGATTATAAAATATGAAGTAGTAATCAGGTATTGACTATTCATATCTGATAATCACATTTGTCGTTTGAGTTTTTAAATCTAAAAACTCCTTTTATACCTTGTTACATCCAAACGGGTTGTAGAGACAATATTGAACCCCGTTAAAGTGAACCCGGATTAACATAGTATTCGCCCATAGTCACTTGTATAAGGTGACGTCTCGAAGTGACTAGAGTGTGATGCGATTGATGGCAAGTTCAAGTGCCATAGAGTCATGTGAGATGACTAGTCGATCACATAGGCAGACTGTTAGGAACACTTTGTCGGGCCTTATGACCGCTTATAGAGTTCTGGCAAATTTATATAGCCTGGTCGTGGCGAGAGCTACTATAGTATTCTAATGAGTCGATTCTTTTGACTAAAGACTGTTCGCCTAAGGTGGCACAGTTTCAGATTAACTTTGATTTGTGTTACTACGACCTTCGTAAATGGGGTCAAATGGGCATATTTTGGGTTATGATGGTTGTGGCTAGTCGAAGGGAATAAGTGCGATAGGAATTGTCCACCTCCTTGTCAGGGTTAAAACAATATCTCAGGGCCACTCGAGGAGTAATGAACTGGAAATGCGTGGCCACGCTCGAAAGGTATCTATGGTAGATAATTCCGGTCAATCAGTTATTCTCCAGATGGAGGAAACCACTCTCGATATTATCACTAGCAAGCACGACCTGAAAGACACCTTCCATTGAGTGGGAGATAGTAATAGGACAAGAGAATTGGTGACGCACACTTGTCGAGGACAAGTGGGAGATTGTTGGAATATGTGTCCTCCGACAATAATGCGATCACAACTGTCGATCATGATGATCACATGTTTAAATCTCATTTTAAGAATACATGTGGGATGTAATATTTTACAGTCAACTGATCCACACATATCGGTAATGATTGGCTGACTAGAGTTTGACATTACTGTCGTGCGACGGTGGTGATCAGTTGATCCCCTTAGGTCATACCTATAGCGAAATACTCTTAATTGATTATTTAATTAATCGTATGCCGATACGAGTTAATTAAATTGCTTAAAATTGACGGATGATTTGTGAGTAAGATTAACGTGTCTTATTATAATTCGATTAAATTAGATACGGTCTAAGTAATTGAATTGTTTTATTACTTAGATAAAATTATTGTTTACGAAATAATTTGAAATTGAAATTGAATGAATAATTTATTATAAATACAAGACGTTGTAATTTATAATTTGATAAACCGTTTTGGTACAAGTAATTACGAATTACTAGTCGATTTTGTAAATGACATATTTTATGAGTATGTTGATTTTTAATATGTTAAAAATACATTACAATTTCATAAGACAAGTAACATGTCACATATGTCACAATTGACAAATGACAAAATAAAATGGACCATCCATTTTATGTTAAAAGTGCCGAAATTGTGGAGGGAGTATAATGTTTAAATTGTGTTAAATATTTAAGTGGAAAACAAAATGATTACACACCTATTTTTTAGCCATGCAAGTCTATTTTCTTGGGAAGAAAATGAGCTCATGCATTGGGCACTAGTAACCCTCCCCACTGGTTTTCCAAGAAGGAAATATAGAGGGTTTTTCCTCTATGATTCATTCCACTACTTCATTATATATTTCTAGTGTAAGAAATATTAATTCTCTCTACAATTGCAAAATCTTAGAGAAATAAAAATCTCCCAAAATCATTCCTCTCTTAACCGAAAATAAGAGAGAACAAAATAAATTTTTGTGTCATAATTTTAAGTAAGACTTGTATTATTTCTAGTAAAAAATAATATTAGTTATTAGGAGTATTTCCTTGGGTATTCACTTTTGGGAGAGGTTCTACTTTGAATATTGTTCATCCATTTTAAGGAAAGCTCAAGAACTAACAAATAGGTGAATTTGTTGGTGCCCATTAATCTGAAATCATATAGTACGATTGATGATTTCTTCTCTTATCTTGTTGTAGTTTGCATGCTTAAGATCTCCTTCTCTGATTCTTACCGGATGGTACCCCTGCCTGAGATCAACTTTAGAAAAAACTCTGGCACCACTCAGTTCATCAAGCATATCATCTAGTCTTTGAATTGGGAATCTATACTTGATAATGATGTTGTTAATGGCTTTACTGTCAGTACACATTGTAACGACCCGACCCGCCACAGTCGTAACACAATCCCAATAAGATGGGATGCTCCATTTGGGCCAATATTTGTCCTCACTTAAGCCCAAAAGGAGAAGGCCTTGTTACTAAGTGGTGGGTGGAATCTATTATAAGCTTCTCATGATCTCCTTATTCTTTCCATGTGGGACAACTTTCCTCACATTTCATGGGGTGTTACATTCTCCCCCACTTAAGGAGCACAACGTCCCCGTTGTGTCTGGAAGCATAACCGCTACTTAGAATCCTCCCCCGCTAGGTGGGTGATCACAATGGAGATTATAACCACTGCCTCCAGGAGCGTATAACAACTGCCTCCGATCACCACAAGGTCGCAGGGTTGCTCTGATACCACCTGTAACGACCCGATCCACCACAGTCGTAACACAATCCCAATAAGATGGGATGCTCCATTTGGGCCAATATTTGTCCTCACTTAAGCCCAAAAGGAGAAGGCCTTGTTACTAAGTGGTGGGTGGAATCTATTATAAGCTTCTCATGATCTCCTTATTCTTTCCATGTGGGACAACTTTCCTCACATTTCATGGGGTGTTACACACATTCTCCATGTTCCATCATTCTTAGGAACAAGCAATGCAGAGCTGCACAAGGACTTAGAAATTCCCTGACAAAGCCTTTGCTCATAAGCTCATCAATTTGGTGTCGTAACTCCTTGGTGGCTGCTGGATCACTCCTATAAGCAGGTCTGTTAGGCAGCACAGCACCTGGTACAAGATCAATATGGTGCTCAATTTTCCTCAAGGGTGGCAGTCCACTAGGTAGTTCTTTTGGAAACATATCCCTGAATGGATCAAAGGTTCAATTTCTGCAGGGAACTCTGAACCCTCTCTTTCAGTCACTTCCTTGGATAGTAGGATCAATACAGGTTGCTCTTGTTTCATTTCCTGGATCATGGTAGCTTCAAACAAGAACAGCACACCACTGATCTATTCTGGCATGTTTGGGCTCCTATAGTTCCTTTAATTGGGTGGTAAGGGGGTCAGAGTGACCTTCTAACCTTCATGTTTGAAGCTGTAAACATTCTCCTTCCCCTGATGAGTTGTATTCCTGTCAAACTCCAATGGCCTCCTTAACAGCAGGTGGCTAGCATTCATGGGTACAACATCACACAGTACCTGATCCTTGTCACTTTCCCAATAGAGAATAGGACTAGACATTGTTTGTCAACCTTAACCTCTACTCCCTTATTTAACCATCTAAGTTTATAAGGATTTGGGTGATTCTGAATCACCAGATTCACCTTGTTGACCATGGTGATGGAAGCCACATTAGTACAGCTCCCTCCATCTATGATCAAGTAACAAACCCTTCCCTGAACTGTGCACCAACTCCTGAAGATCAGGGATCTCTGATCAGCTTCTAAGGGTTCCTATTGTGAATGCATAACTCTCCATAAGACCAAGTTGTGCCCTGTGTCAGGGTAAGCTAAAACCTGATCTTGGCCCGATTCCTCCTCAGCTTCCATTTCCTCAAACACTAGGCTCTCATCCTCCTCATACTCAACCAATCCTTCCCTTTCCCACTCTTCTACTTCCATTGCTGTCAGTGCCCTCTTAGAAGGACAATCCTTCCCGAAGTGGCCATATCCCTGACACTGAAAGCACTTGATCTTTCCCTAAGTCACAGGTGGGTTGGTTTTATGGTTCATGGGGGCTTTCCCTTTATCTAGTGTAGGTGATGCAGTTGGTTTAGGTGTACTAACAATCGTGACACCAGTAAATGGTCTAAATGCAAGTCTAGTGGTAGTTTTATTTACTGCAGGCTTAGCCTTTCCCATTTTCTCAACTCTCAATGATATGTTAACCACATCATGATAAGACCACAGGGGTTGCATCCTAACCTTTGTAGCTATATTTGATGTGACCATTATTTGAGCATATTTAGTCCCCGAATTAGCCTCGTTCCTATGCTTTTTTGTGCATATTTGGGTCATTTACTATCTTTAGTCCTTTGTTTTGCATATTCTTTGAGGTTTTGTTTCCTTGGTAGGAGAGGAGTGCAAACTTTGCATTTTCATGGCAAAATAGAGCTAAATTGATTGAATCTAATGACCAATCATCAAAAAGAAGACAAGACTAGAAGGCCTTTGTACATATTATAGTAGATGGGCAATGATGAAGAAATCCTTGCATCCCCGACTAAATCCCGGAGGATTATTGGAAGAAGAGAAGAAGAAAAGAAGGAAGGAAGGCTGGAACCTAATCCGCTCGTCCAGCATAGCAAGACGCCCGTCCAGGACTCCAAAGATCCGAGCGTCTTTGTCATAGGGACGCCCGTCCAACCACGCTCCAATCCGCTCGTCCAGCCATCAAGACGCCCGTCCAGCCACCCCATAATTCGCCCGTCCAGACCCCTTGGATGCCTGGATTCTCTTACAGGCCCATACGTCCTCTTCTTCCCTCTATGAAAGATGCGCATATTTGTGAAAGACCGGCAAAAAGGAGACCGGCATCTCCTTTGAGAGGACCGATTCCTCAAGGACTTAATCGTCATTTAAGCCCTTAGTCAACCCTAATTTATGTACCTAATCCCCACTATAAATACCCCATTAGTCTATTTAGATAATCATGTTCTTCTTATCAATCTTTAGTGTAGTTTATATCATTCTAATCTCTCTTTAATCTTGTAATCAACTTCTAATCAAATATTAATACAAATCTCATTTCCTTAATTTCTCTTTTGTTCATCTTTTATTTTGGGTAATTGAAGATTATTTGGGTTATTATTGGGAGATTGACAACCTTCCAATCATTCATCAAGTACTTCTATTATTCTTTGATTTATTTTAGAATCATCATTAGGTATAATTCTCTTAATCTTTTTTTAATTATTGTTAATCATCTTCATTTATTCATCATGTTTTGCCTTGTTAATATGATTGACAACCTTGTTAGAATGTTAAACTTGATAATGAGTGAGTAGTTTCCTTAACTAGGGTTAATGGGTAATTAGGGGAAACCAACATGGGAGATGATTCATGCTTAATTTAATATGTTTTCATAATTTATTTGGTTGCTTGTTGTGATCTCAACTTATGCACATGTTATGTTTGATGAAATGCGAGCCTATGAATCATTGCATTTTTTACCCATCACTTACCTTTTCAATGAGACTAGTAAGACATAAACCAACTCGAGTCTCATTAGACCATGCATATAGTTGAGTAGGGAGGATTAAGTCGACTTGTAGGTGTTGTACAATCTAATTGATTCGGCTCCGGGACCCAAACCTTCCTAGGATTGTAAGATATAAACCAACTCGATCCATCACAACAAAAATTGCTTGCTTATAATTAGAGAGTATGTTTGTATGATCAATTCCCATGAATCCCCTATCACCCCATGACACCCTAGTGCTTTTAATCAATTGTTTACATCTCATTTTAATCATCTTGCTTGCTTACTTTTATTGCTATTTAGTTTAGTGATCTTCTTATCTCAACCCAAATTGTGACACCCCTAGACACCGCTACTTGCAATCGAAAATCCTACATCAATACCCGTCCCTTGGGATCCGACCTTTACTTGCCTCTTTACTAATAGTAGAGTTGTTTGTGAAGTTATAAATATTGTTTTGGTCTAGGTGCTCCTAACGATAAGTAACCGAAAATTAAGCTCCAAGTGAGTCCGACCAAAAATGGCGCCGTTGCCGGGGACTGTGTTAACTTGATTTGATTTTCTTAGATTGTTATTAGTTGTGTCTTTCTTTGCCTTGGGGAAGTAAAACTCCTGAAGGTTTGTTCTAATTGTTTTCGAGTTATTTGATATTTTGCATGTCTAGAAGATCACAAGGTAACTTGTTACCCATTGATCACGAAATCGAAAGGACTTTGACAACCAATAGAAGACTTGCTAGAGGTACTTTGAGAGGTATTGGTGAGGTTGTTGATATTCAACCAAATACTATTGAGTTCATCAACCCTTTTGCAAGAGAAGGTAAGGAGAACCCAATACAAAATCAACCACACAATTAACCCACAATGCCTAAATTTTCATCACATTCCGTACCCACCGAGGAGAACCTACCCAATGGTACTCCCCCACCACAACACTTAACCGGAAATTTCATTGCAAAATCCGCATTTATCCAATTAGTCGAAAGAAGCCAATTTCGGGGGATGCCTAGTGAAGACCCTCACTCTCACATGGAGACTTTTTGTGACTATTGTGATGCGATTTCACAAACCGGTGTGACTCAGGACCAAATTCGATGGGTCTTATTTCCTTTTTCTCTAATTGGCACCGCAAAACAATGGTTGAAAAGCCTTGATAAGGCTACTCTTGGAATTGACTCTCGGAAGAAGTTGGCTCTAGCTTTCTACAAAAAATTCTACCCTCCGGAAAAGACTAACATGCTAAGAGCTCAAATTACGGGTTTTAAGCAAAGGGATGAAGAATCTTTGTATGAAGCTTGAGAGTGGTTCAAAGGAATTTGTCGCTCATATCCTCATCATGGACTTAGCGAGTGGTTCTTGGTACAACAATTTTGGAATGGTCTTTATGAAGACTCAAGAAGCATTCTCAACATGGGATCAAATGGTATGTTCACCGAAGTTGACGATAATCAAACTTGGAACAAGATTGAGGAAATGGCGGTCCATAATTCACAATATAGTAGACCTCGCAAGGCTACTAGAGGAGGAAAGCATGAAGTGGACTCTATTACTCAATTGGGTGCTCAACTTAGTGCTCATATTGATACCATTAACTTAAAGTTTGAGAAGGCCATGGCTAAACTTGAAGAAGCCTCAAAATCACCAAAGCATCATGTTAATGCCATGGTAGCCTCTTCATCAATCCCAAGTGGGATATGTGAGAATTGTGGAACTTTGGGACATGACCAAAGTGAATGTAGGGGAACAAATGAACAAGTGAATGCTTTTCAAGAATACAAGAGTGGTACCCCTTATTCTAATTATTACAATGAAAACACCAAATTCCACCCAAATCTCTCATACAAAAGCCAAAATGTTCAAAACCCTCAACAACCATACACCCCACCTCCCATGAGAAACCAAAATCAAAGACCCTTTTTCAACCAAAACCAAGGTTACCAAAATCAAACTCCATACAATCAACAAAATGACCAAGGTTTTGATGTTCAAAAAGCGGTCCTCCAAATGCAAAAGAATCAACAAGAATTTTTCACTCAAATGAAAAAAGATAGCCAAGCAAAGGACATCACCATCAAAAACATCCTAGCCCACACAAAAATGTTGGAAACTCAAATGACCCAACTAGCAACTTCAAATTCTCAAAGATAAAAGGGGCAATTACCACCTCAAGGTAATCCCCCAAGACATGAAACGGTTAGTGCCATTCGCTTGAGTAGTGGTACGAGATATGAACGGCCAAAGAAGCAAGTTGAGGATGAAGTTGTGGAAGCTAGTGACAAAGAAGAAGTTGTGCAAAACTCTAAGGAAGGAGAACCAACAAAAGAAGAAGTTTCAAAGAAAAGTGAAGAAAAGGCCAAGGAGAAGGAGCCCATTGTGATTAGACTTCCATTCCCAAGTCGTCAAGCTAAGCCCAAGTTTGATGACCAACTTGGAAAATTCATGGAAATTGTGAAGAATTTGGAAGTCTCGATTCCTTTCACGGAATTAATCAATCACGTACCGGCCTATTAAAAGTACATGAAGGACATCCTTACGAAAAAGAAGTCGATCCGGAAGCTTGAAACTATCGCCTTCACTAAGGTGAGTAGTGCAATCCTTCAAGGGAGTTCACCTCCGAAACTTAAAGATCCGGGAAGCTTCACAATACCGTGTACCATTGGCGACACCACGATCAACAAGGCTTTGTGTGATCTAGGAGAAAGCGTGAGTGTTATGCCGTATTCGGTTAGTAAAATGTTAGGGATGGGAGAGCTTAAATGTACCAACATCACACTCCAAATGGCCGATAGATCGACGAAGACACCATTAGGGATATGGGAAGACGTTCCCGTGAGAATCGGCAAATTCTTCATCCCGGTGGACTTTGTCATTGTTGACATGGAAGAAGACTCCAATATTCCTATCATCCTTGGTAGACCTTTCTTGCACACCGCGGGTGCGGTGATAGATGTGAAGCACGGAGAGCTTACTCTAGAAGTGGGAGACGAGACCATAACTTTCAATCTTGACAAAACCATGAGAGCTCCCCGTTTGCATGAACCATGTTTTATGGTTGATCATTATAGCCGGAAGGATGATAGGAAGAAGTCGGAATTCCAATGGAAAAAGAAAATTGATGATGCTCCATTCAATGAGCAAGGGAATAACAACAAAGAGAGCTTGAAAAGCTCACCCATGACAAGTGAAGAGGATGGCCTCATTGGCCAAAACAAGAAAGAAGGAGAGTTATCTCCATCAACTCAAGAAATTTTTAATGATAAAGTAGACGAAGTTTGCGGTTTTTGGGATGATGAGTTCGAAGGGATATTCAATCCCTACATTGGTAATGCGATGAACCAAGACCATCACGGAGAACAACAAGTGAAAAGATCTATTGAGGACCTTTATCATGACAATGAAAAAGCTTTCGACTACTTCTTCAAGGTGTTGAGTAACATCATCAATACCTTGAACATGGCCCCTTGACATCTCACATTGGATGAGAGTTTGGTGGAGTCCTCCCTAAACTACCATTTGTAAATATTCTAACTCCCTAACTTGCATTTCAATTTTTACATTGCATTATTTGTCATTTTTGGATTTATATTTTTGTGCCTTGATCAAGATATTCATCATTTTGGGAGAAGTGAGGGAGGGACTTATGATTTTATTGATGTGTAGTGCTTTGACATAGTGTGGGGATAACAATTGCCTAGGCTATTCATGCCTTTGTAGTGCCCCCACAATGAAGAACACGAGAATTGAAGAATGAAAATGATACGTGTTATGCAGTACCCACGGATGGACCTGAATCCATGCGGACAAGAAGGAATCCGAGCGTCCAAAAGGAGAATCCGAGCGTCCAATGATACAATCCGCTCGTCTTGCAGAGCTGTAGAATTCAAAAAAAAAAAAAAAAATTGGTCTGTCACAGAATCCGAGCGTCCCAATGAACAATCCGCTCGTCTAATTCTGGACGCTCGTCTTACAGAGAAGACGCTCGTCTTTCTACAGTTGAAATTTAAAGAATCACCCTATAACAGAATCCGAGTCCGTCCAGGAAGACGCTCGTCTCACATTGAAGAATCCGCTCGTCTTTGCTGAAATACGCTCGTCCTGTGGCGTCATTTCCTGAGGCAAAACGCGAAGAATCCGAGCGTCCCAGTCCTTGGTCCGCTCGTCCCCTGCTGCTGTTTTCAAATATAACGGGTCATTTAAACCCTCTTCCCTCATTCATTCTCATTTCTTTTACATTCAAACACTACCCAAAACCCAAAAACCCCAAAAACCCTCATCCTCTACATCAACAAAACCAAATTCCCTCAACCAAATTCAACAAAATCAAATCCAAACTTCCTCACAACAAGAATTAATCACTCCTTTTGCAACAACAATTGATTCAAACACCAAAATCTTTAACCTTTGAGTCGATTTTAAAGATACAAAGCAACATTCTTTCATCTTAAATCGATTTGGGCATAACTAACAATTGGAGATTTCAATCTTTCTTTGGTGTAATCAACAATGGCAAGAACTAAAGGAGGTAACAAGGCACCCCCAAAGAAGACACTTTCAAAAAGGCAACAAACTCTTCAAGCAAAACAATTGTCAAAGGCATTGGTAGTCCATGAGGAAAGGTTGGAGGTTCAACAAGGTCCCCCTATGGAAGCTACAACATCAACAACTCCAGTCATTGAGCAATTATCCAATTATCCGGAGGTAATTTTCACTTCCGACTCTCATAGGGATAAATTTGTTCTCTTTGCTAAGAAGACCATTATGCCTACAAAATTTATTTGTGAAGATGCTTTGACAAAGTTGGGCGTTCTTGAACAAACCAAAGCCTTCTTTGAGGCTATAGGATTGGGTAAATTGTTTACCATGAAACAATTGACATACCCCTCCCTCAACTTGGAATTTTTGAGTTCCTTGAAAGTCACAAGGGTGGAGACTAGAACCCACATCGAGTTTCGTCTTGCAAATGTTGATAGACGCATCACTTTTGGTGAATTGAGTAAGATTTTAGGCCTTAGTGATACCCCAAAATATACAAAGCTCTCCGACAAGTATGACCCCGCTCCTCTTTGGGAGGCAATTTCCGAAAAGAAATTTGTGCGCTTTCATGATTGTCGTGCTCTATTAGTCCACCATCTGGGCATTAGAGTATGTCATAAGGTCATTGGGAATACTTTGATAGCAAGAAATGGCACTAATCATCTTACCAAGCTCGATTGTGTTCTTCTTGAGTCGGCCTTGAACATAGGAAGGGAATTTACTAAGCCATATAATGCTCTAAGACTTTTGGTTGAACGATGGCTTAATGTCGATTGTGGTAAAGAAGGCTCCGATTTTATTGTTAATGGAGGACTAGTTACCCATTTGGCCAAGCACTTTAACCCAAATTTCAACAAAGACAACACTTATGTGGCGGTAAAAGGAGGTCATCTCATTGATATGGACACCATGATTTACAAGTTTAAGTGGGTCAAGCATGATCCTCTTGACACCAAATATGGGTGGTTAACCAATGAAGCTAGATCCTTCACCTTGCCTTCAAAGATTGGCCGATTGAGTGTTCACCGACCGAACTACCTTCTTCCACTCTACGAGGAGACCGAGTATATTATTCAACAACAAAGAGGCGAGATTGACGAGCCCTCCTCCTCCATTGTCACACCACCCTACCCATTTGAGTATCACGAGTTCAAACCCAAGGATGTCGAGGTAGGAAATTATTACATGACTCTACTCATGAGGGAAATGCACAAGCAAGCTTACAATGATAGAGTTGATGCCTACAAGGCCCAATATCCGTCCCTCCTACATCTAGCTAGGCAAGGACTTCTTGATCCATCATGTCCTTTGCCTAGTTGGGTGGATATGGAAGCTTTCTTTCCTAGCACCTCTAGTGGTAGTAGACCGGGTGGAGAGGAGAATGTTGATGGTGAGGGTGTTGATGAAGAAGGTGAAGAAGAAAAGGTTCAAGAAAGTGTTCAAGAAGAAGCAGCTCAAGAAGAGGAAGAAGAAAGTGAGGAAGAGCAAGGAAGTGAAAGTGGGAGTGGAGATGATTCCACATCTATGGAGGAAGATGATGATAATGATGATATGATGGAGGATTAGCAAACCATGGAGGCTCCTACATTCTTTCACCCCTCTTATGGTTTGTCTACTTCTTTTGTTTTCGTTATTTTATCTTGATCATTTGTTTGAAGATTCCTAGCAACATGGAGGACTAACACCTTGGCTTCATTAAGGTGTTCATTTTTTGTTCCCAACTTGTAAAATACAAAATGACAATTTGTAGTTTCATGCATTGCATTCCATGTGCATGAACTACCCCGGAATTCAAGACATTATAAATAATGTCTATTTTGGTTTGGGGAAGTCCATGCATATGCATCGGGATCTAATCTAAATTATGCTCTCCGCCATAACAAAAACACATGCATCATATAGTGTAGTTTAGTATAGATTGCATTTAGTTTAGAAATCATGCATCATACTTGCATAATTTCCTATCGTATTTGTTGGAATATGTGTCCTCCGACAATAATGCGATCACAATTGTTGATCATGATGATCACATGTTTAAATCTCATTTTAAGAATACATATGGGATGTAATATTTTACAGTCAACTGGTCCACACATATCGGTAATGATTGGCTGACTAGAGTTTGACATTACTGTCGTGCGACGGTGGTGATCAGTTAATCCCCTTAGGTCATACCTATAGGGAAATACTCTTAATTGATTATTTAATTAATCGTATGCCGATACGAGTTAATTAAATTGCTTAAAATTGACGGATGATTTTGTGAGTAAAAGTTAACGTGTCTTATTGTAATTTGATTAAATAAGATACGGTCTAAGTAATCGAATTGTTTTATTACTTAGATAAAGTTATTGTTTACGAAACAATTGAAATTGAAATTGGATGAAAAATTTATTATAAATACAAGACGTTGTAATTTATAATTTGATAAACCATTTTGGTACAAGTGATTACGGATTACTAGTGGATTTTGTATATCACGTATTTTATGAGTATGGTGATTTTTAATATGTTAAAAATACATTACAAATTCACATGTCAAGTAACATGTCACATATGTCACAATTGACAAATGACAAAATAAAATGGACCTTCCATTTTATTTTGTATGTGCCGAAAATATGGAGGGAGTATAAGGTTTATATTGTGTTTTTTATTTAAGTGGAAAACACAATGATGAAAACCAACTAGTAGCCATGCAAGCCTACACTTCTTGGGAAGAAAGTTGGATCCATGCATTGGCTCCCCAATGAGCTCCTCCAACCGGTTTTCCAAGAGGGATTATAGAGTTTTTCCTCTACAATTTTTCATTGATAACTTCAACTAATTTTTCTAGTGTAAGAAAAATAGAATTCTCTCTACTATTTGTGAGAATCTTAGAGAAATAAAACCACAAAAATTACTCCCTCTTGGACCGATTATTCAAGAGCAATTACAAATATTTTTGTGTCAATTTTATAGTAAAACTTATATTATTACTAGATCATAATAATATTAGTTATTAAGGATTTCTTTGGGTCTTCACATTTGGGAGGGATTCTATTTTGGATCCTTTGTTCATCCACTTTAAGGAAAACTCAAGAACAAGTAAGAAGGAGATCTTACTTGTGTCCTTTAATCCGAAATTCCGTAGTAAGAAAGACGATTTCTTCTCTTATTTATTTTAGTTTGCATGCATAAGATCTAGTTTTAATTTTATGACTAAATTAAAATATCACATATATGAATATTTTAATTAATGAGATTAATGAATTCTAACAAGCGGTATCATGAGCCTTAGGTTGTTTGCATGCAAATCGGTTTATAGTTTTCCCGAGTTATAAGATTAACATACAAAACAAATTAATTTGGTTTTATGAAGATAAACCTAAAAATAACCTTGCATGTTAAAAGTTTATGGTCCTAAGTGATTTTTAGGACATTTTGGTTTATTTATGGATTTTATTGTTCATTTTATATAATATTGGCATTAAAATGTGATTTTTATGATAAAAATGTCATTTTTGGACGAAAAATAGCTAAACTTCGATTTTTTCAGTGGTTTTTGGATATGTTTTCACATATATTATCTACTGATGGCCTGTAAATTTTCATGATAAAATGAGTTGTTTTGCTCGAAATATGGATTTTTCAAGTTAAAATTGTATTTAAATGGGTAAATAGGTTAATATGAGTTATATTTCGAATCTGGTCATGGAAATTTAGTATCTTGTCACATGCACTTTTACAAGATGTGTGTAAAATATTTGGCTATAATGAAGTCTTTATGCATGATTTATGAATTTTTGATGAAACATCACATAAATAGTGACTTTAATTAGTAAAAATGCTATAACATACTTCATGACTAAGGAAAAACATCACATGTTGCATTTTATCATATATTTCAGATCTAAAAGTGAAAAGTTGATGAATATATTTTTTCTCATATTTTAAGGATCATAATTGTTAAATCCGATAAACCGCAACATTGTTTTTCTCGATAAATTTTCGAAATTTTTAGCCTAAGTTTTGAGCATTATGAGTGTCATGGTATTTTTCCAGAATGTTCATGAGTTTAAATTTCAAATTTTGAAATTATTTGAAATTTTTATGATTTAATTTGAAGTTTATAGCATATTTTTATGTTTTTGAGTCCATTTATGAACAATATTAAGAAATCAAGTTTAATTATTGTCAAAATATTAGTGGAGACTAATTTTTGAGTTCTAAGATGGTTATGGTAATTAACTTGTACATAAATATGATTTTATGTAATTATTGTGATTTTAAAAGGTTAAATCACGCAAATCCGTAAAAACCGATTAATATACGATATTGGCTCTTTATAGGCGATTTAGCATAAAATTGGGCATGTTCATACATATTATAATGCTGCATTTTATTTATGATTGCCATATTTTAATTTTATGTAGTTTTTGAATTATGTAATTTTACTTAGTATGGTCTTAGTTTTAATTGATATTACCCGAAATGTATGGGAATATCGATTCGGTTGTAATTATTGTGATCTCGTATCACCGTTTTGTAATTTAATAGATTTATTTTTATTTTAATTACAAATGTATAATAGGAAATTATGTAATTCATTATGTAATTTATTAATTCCGGAGTACCTTGAAGACGGTGCCATTTGAGAAGGCGATCCATCAAAGAAAATGTTGCCTTGAAATGCGTCCCAAGACCGAAGTTCAAGGGACCAAAGGAGTTGGTTTCCAAATTTGTAATAGTTTATTAGATTTACTATTTTAGGAAGGCCATACTAGGATTTTATTTTTATGCTTTGCATTTTATTTATATGTTGCATGCATCGCTAGATCGCCATAACTAAACATGCATTTTAATCGAGTTTATCGACCGTGTCAATTACAATTATCGTAGTTCACCGCTTTAGTTCACTTAAAACGTGATAGATAATAAATTGACACGACCTCTCGCTAAAATAAACAATTGAGACTTAGCCTTACCAAAGAGTAGAAACCATGAAAACCTATTTCATGAGGGAGTGCACTCGGCCCTACCGGGGTACAAACCTTGTTATGTAGGAGAAGTGGGTGATAAATGTCTATCCACCGAATTTATGTTGATAAGGGATGAATCGGCCCTACCGTGCCCAAGTTGATGTGGATTTCGATCATGGACACATTTATTCGAAATTTGGATTGAGCTCAACGGAAGTATTAGTGACCATAGTCGCATGTGTTCCGGGCTAAAGATAAATATTAATGTAATTTTATCTACCAAGAGTTCTAAAAGTAGAATCGATTAAAGAGTTAATCCACCGAGTTATATTGATAAGGGATGAATCAGCCCTACCGTGCCCAAGTTAATATGAATTTGGATCTTGGAATCATTTATTATAGTTGGGTAGAGGTCACTATATAAATGCTTTACTTGTTAAATTATTTACAAGTATTATTATAACGATAAATGTTTTGTTTTCATTATTCCGTTAATCATATTGTTCTATTTCTTTACCACAATTCATATACGATATCATTTCGACTTTTGATTCAAATCTCCAATAAAACATCATAACTAAAGACAAATATGAATTTGCTTCTAAAACCTCATATGAACCATTGCTAAGGATCTCTTGTGAAGAGTATAGATAAAAGTTATTTCGTGATCAAAAGGGTTTTTGATTCATGACTAACATAACTACTTACAATGAATTGTTTCTCATATGCTTAATTGAGTTAAGTACTTTGAAACGTTACATCCTTTTGGTAACTAGATTTGTTTGAAATCAAAATTGACCAAAATACCGCAACCACTTCAATGAAAGTTTTAAGACTAAACGAACGAATGAAGAGTAATCTTCATGAAATTCAATTTTGCTTCTCTTAGCAAAGACTCATTGAAATAAGTGGGAGCATTCTCTTAAACCGTTAAGAAAAGGATAAGGTTTTAAAGAAGTAAAATTAGAATGGAATTGATACAAGGTAATGTTAAAAGTAAAGTTATTGAGAATAACGATACTAAACCTATCAATCCCGACCGATAAAGTTTCCATTGTCTTAATTGTTGGACGCTAGAAAGGAAACTACCCCAAATTATTGAAGAATCAACAAGTTAGTTGTGGGACATCTAATGGGATCTTCTTCTTTAAATGTTGATTTGATTAACATAAATTTTGCTAGTACTACTTCGTCAATATTAGAAACCAGTGGTGGTTTTCATCATTGTATTTGATACATAGGATGATTAGAATATGACGACTAGCAATAATGATGTCAAGAGATAGAGTCATTGTGTACTCAATCTAGTTTAGGGTTTTATATTTATACCTTAATTATAACTATTATGTGAATAAACTCTAAATAAGAATATAATTTTGTTAAGATACAAAAGAGGTTTCACTTTTGTGACACTATACACCACGATTTGATGTATGGCTAGCCCATTATCAAGGTAATTATATTCTAAACCAAACTAGAATGATATATCATGTAGATGATGCAAGACTCAAATTGGTAACCCAAGATTAAACCTTAGATTCTGGAATGATGAACGCAAAGAGTTATCGAATACTCTTGAAACCATTAGATCTTATCGTATATGCGTATCTTGTATTCAAAGCAAGATGTCTCATGCCTTTTGGTTGAAAAGGAGATCGAGGTTGTAAATCATTGATCCAAAATAGGTTGATCATTTTCTTTTACCAATGATTTAAGTTGACGCTAATGTGTTCACTTAATAAGGTAAATAGAGAAATCTTTGAAGAAGTTCAAAGAGTTCAAAGAATCACGATTTAGTCGTGATGGGATTATCAAAGTGAAGATTTTGATATAAGCCAAAGGAAATGTGATATAGTATCACAAATTAATCTCTCTTAGCATGCATTATGGGATAATGTGTGGTTGGATAAGAAATCAAACGCTATTCGATATGGTTTGTACTTTAATCAAGTTACTTTGAGTTACTTGATCCTTTTGGGGATTTCATCATTTTGTCTAAATTATTTTTCCACCAAATCTAAAACGAATCATATGAGATATAAAATGGTAGGGTACCATCTTTTTAAGTTTTCAAAAGAAACAAATGCTCATTTTTCCTTATTATAATCACGAGTACAACGGGTTTGTGGCTCGTGAAGTTGTCTTTCTAAAATACAAGTTTATTTCTAGAAGACATAGTGGGATAAATTATTCAAGAGCCACAAAGAATGTTATGTCGCAAGAAACAGGTCATTCTTGGCTACATGAGACGTTTTGTGTAAGACGTTGTTTCTTCTAAACCTAGGAGGTTAAAGTCATCACTTGTTGAAGATGATGAATTAGTGTTACTTTTAGAAAGTAAAAAGCTTGCAACTTACAAAAAAATTGTTTGATTCAAATTGATTACTTCTGGAAAGTAATGAACATATGACTTACATGAGAGTGTTTAAGTCACAACTCAATACAAGGCTTAGAGCCATGAAACTCCGAAAGAAATTCCAAGTGAATTGTGAATTGTTAGATATCAAAGCTTGATTGGTTGCAAAGGGTTTTGCACTAGTTGAAATGCTTAAGTCTATTTGGATCTTCTTAGGGATTGTGTGTCATTATGATGATATATATATATATATATAGCGAGTGAATCTAAAACCCACTTCTTCAATTAGAAGGAATGTATTCAATACATGTCTCGAGTTTTGTAGATTCTTACCATCCTAAGATAATGTGAAACTCAAGAGAGGGTCTTAAGTAGGACATCAATGAGTTGGAATCAATGTTTTGATCATGTTATAAAACTTTTCTCGATAAGTCGAGAAGTTGTGTTTATACATGGAGTTTAGTGGGAGTTACGGTAATTTTAATTAGTCTTATATGTGGATGACATATTGATCATTGGGAATTATTTAAGACTTTTGGAGTATTATATTACATCTTTAATATCCAGATTTATGGAGATAAATCCACATGATATTAGCGCCAAATAAGAAGTCTTATGTTGATAAGATTCATGATTAGTTCAATTGAATTGAACATATTTGATTGATTCCATTTGCTTCCGCTGCCGAATCAATTAAATAGGAAATGATGTATAACACTTCATATACTTTGAGTATGATGAATTGTTTCAAAATCGAATTTAAGTAATAGTTACCAAATAGCCATATTGATTATTCCTAGGTGCTTGAAGAAGCATTAAAGATGCAAAGTTAAATGTTTTTTCAATTCACAAATTTGTGTAAGGACTTACACTAATGACTGTTGAGATAGCATAAGGTTTCGGACAAAAACCGTATTCAAAACACTTAAAGATGGTTAAGGAACCATTGTGGCTATGTTATTTAAGAAATGGATTTGTTAGAATCGTTATAAGCAATAAAGAACAATGAGAGATACTCACAACGAAAATTGAGTACACTTGCAATCATGAGATGTGAAAGAGGATGGATTCCGCACACTGTGAAAACAGTGGGAGTTATTCTAAGGCTAGAGAGCTTATGTCTAGATTGGATCTAGACACGTACTCAGAAAGTTTTGTAATGCAAATGTATACATTACAAAGGAAAACGAGTATGTAGTAAGGTTGAGTAAGGTACAAGAAGTTGATAAAACCTACTAACCAAAGCCTTCTCATAGGCTTAACATGATGAGTCATGTCATATGTCATTTCAATTGCATTGAGATGAACAACTACATATAAGATGAAATTGATTATAAAATTATGAAGTAGTAATCAGGTATTGACTATTCATATGTGATAATCACATTTGTCGTTCGAGTTTTTAAATCTAAAAACTCCTTTTATACTTTGTTACATCCAAACGGGTTGTAGAGACAATATTGAACCCCGTTAAAGTGAACCCGGATTAACATGGTATTTGCCCATAGTCACTTGTATGAGGTGATGTCTCGAATTGACTAGAGTGTGATGCGATTGATGGCAAGTTCAAGTGCCATAGAGTCATGTGAAATGACTAGTCGATCACATAGGCAGACTGTTAGGAACACCTTGTCGGGCCTTATGACCGCTTATAGAGTTCTGGCAAATTTATATAGCCTGGTCGTGGCGAGAGCTACTATAGTATTCTAATGAGTCGATTCTTTTGACTAAAGACTGTTCGCCTAAGGTGGCACAGTTTCAGATTAACTTTGATTTGTGTTACTACGACCTTCGTAAATGGGGTCAAATGGGCGTATTTTGGGTTATGATGGCTGTGGCTAGTCGAAGGGAATAAGTGCGATAGGAATTGTCCACCCCCTTGTCCGGGTTAAAACAATATCTCAGGGCCACTCGAGGAGTAATGAACTGGAAATGCGTGGCCACGCTCGGAAGGTATTTATGGTAGATAATTCCGGTCAATCAGTTATTCTCCAGATCGAGGAAACCACTCTCGATATGATCACTTGCAAGTACGACCTGAAAGACGCCTTGCATTGAGTGGGAGATAGTAATAGGACAAGAGAATTGGTGATGCACACTTGTCGAGGACAAGTGGGAGATTGTTGGAATATGTGTCCTCCGACAATAATGTGATCACAACTGTTGATCATGATGATCACATGGTTAAATCTCATTTTAACAATATATGTGGGATGTAATATTTTACAGTCAACTGGTCCACACATATCGGTAATGATTGGCTGACTAGAGTTTGACATTACTGTCGTGTGACGGTGGTGATCAGTTGATCCCCTTAGGTCATACCTATAGGGAAATACTCTTAATTGATTAATTAATTAATCGTATGCCGATACGAGTTAATTAAATTGCTTAAAATTGACGGATGATTTTGCGAGTAAAGTTAACGTGTCTTACTGTAATTCGATTAAATTAGATACGGTCTAAGTAATCGAATTGTTTTATTACTTGGATAAAATTATTGTTTACGAAACAATTGAAATCGAAATTGAATGAATAATTTATTATAAATACAAGACGTTGTAATTTATAATTTGATAAACCGTTTTGGTACAAGTAATTACGAATTACTAGTCGATTTTGTAAATGACATATTTTATGAGTATGTTGATTTTTAATATGTTAAAAATAAATTACATTGTGACATGTCATGCAACATGTTACATGTGACAAAATTGACAAATGACAAAATAAAATGGACTACCCATTTTATTTTAAGTGTGCCGAAATAATGGAGGGAGTATAAGATTTATATTGTGTTTTTATCTTAAGTGGAAAACACAATGATTAAATCTAACTAGTAGCCATGCAAACCTAGCTTTTGAGAAGAGCAATTTTTCATGCATTGGCTCCCTCATTACCCATACCCCAACCGGTTTTCCCACTAGAGAAAGACCAATGTTTTCTCTATTATTATTCATTACCTCTTACAATAATTTCGAGTGTGTTAGAAATTATTCTTCTCTCTACATATGTAATGCATTTTAGAGAAATAAAAACTCACATATATCTCTCCAATTGGCCGAAATTTTCAAGAGAAAATACACAATATTTTGTCAATTTTAAGTATAACTTATATTTTTACTAGCTCATATTTATATAAGTTATTAAGAGATTTCTTTGGGTATTCACTTTTGGGAGAGGTTCTACTTTGGACCTTTTGTTCATCCATTTTAAGGAAAGCTCAAGAACAAGTAAGAAGGAGATCTTACTTGTGCCCTTTAATCCGAAACATCATAGTAAGAAGTGACGATTTCTTCTCTACTATTGTTTTAGTTTGCATGCATAAGATCTAGCTTTTATTTTATGACTAAATAAATCTTTACATATATGAATATGTTAAATAATGAGATTAATAAATTCCAACATACTGTACTTATGGTTGTACGTCGTTTGTTTTGTAATTTCAGTTTTTTTTTCCCCAATTGTACATGAGAAACACTTCTTCCTATACGTGGTCGACCTGGTGAGGAAGCGTTTCGTCATTCTTGACAACTCACTCTCAGATGAAAACGCCATCAAGAAATATGGTGTATCTCCACTGTTAACAGTATGTTTGAATTTGACACATTCTTGTTGTTCTATTGAATTGGGACTATTAGTCGCGCTTAACACTGGTTTAAAATGTTTTGTCATAGATTGATGCTCTTGGAAGATTTTTAGGTGAGAACCCAAAAACTTCTGACTCTAGCAACGTTGTGTTGGCTATGGATCCCATTGTTGCAAAGCTTAGTTGGAGAAATAACTACAATGTTAAAAGCATATTGCGGAAATTAGAAAAAAAGAAATGTTTAGAGATAGAGAGAGAAGGCGATTTTCTCTGATTTTCATGACCTAAAACTCTGAGCCGCTGTCAGCACTCAACAATGGCGGTTATGACATTTAGCGATAATTAGTCCTCTTCTTTAGCTTCATCTAGTACTCAAAACAAACTACAACAATCTAAAAAATCTTCGAATTCTAATAGGAGTCTAGTGCTTCTTCCTCTACTAATGATAAGAGTAAGAAGCAGAGTCAGGTTCCCAGTGCTAAGGGTCCTATTTCAGCAGATGCACAAAAGTCTAAAACTTTGGGAGAGTTGAATGGGATTCCGATTCTCAACTTGGGTGATGTCCTTGAGGCTCCTGGTGGGTGGTCGATGAGGAAAGGTGGCAAGGATATACCTATTATGGAGCCCATAGCAGAGGAGGCCGAGATTGGGGATATGCTGCAATTCTCACAGGCGGATATTCATAAAGAGGTAGAATTCTGGCAAAACTCTGTTTATTGCTATAACCTTGGTGCCTTGGTGCTAACCCTCCATGGGAAATAATTGAGGATTATGTTTATCAAGTTTGGAAGGAGTTTAAAGTTGATAGGGTCTCGTTTATGGATAATGGTATCTTTTTGGTGCGTCTACAGTCTGCTGAATGTAAGGAGGCTTTGTTATCTTCTGGATACTATATGTTTGATAACAAACCTATTGTTATAAAGCCATGGAGTGTTGACGCTGATTTGGTTAAGGCGAAAGTGGATGTAGTGCCTGTTTGGATTAAAATGGCAGGAATCCCTCTAAAATTTTGGGGGGACTGTCTTCCAAAAATTGCAGGTCTGGTGGGTAAATTTGTGAAGAAGGACAAGGCCCTTTGAAGAGAGCTACTGCCCGAGTCAGGCTAGGGTTATGGTTGAGCTGCAGGTTGACCATGCTCTACCTGATACAGTGAAATTCCTAGATGAAACTGGGAAAGTGGTGGATGTTAGGGTTGAGTATGAATGGTTGCCTGTTACCTGTAGTGTGTGCAAGGGTATGGGGCATGTCAAGGAGAAATGTAGGAAATCTCAGAAACCTAGAGTCAAGGAGGCCCGGAAACTTCAGAAGGTGTGGAGACCAGTTCAGAAGGTTCATGTCAGTCCTATTGTGACTGAACCTCAGGACCAGATATTCACCCCTGAAGTGTTTCCTCCTCTGGTTCGTACTATCAAATCTACTCTAGCAAGGACTATAATGAGAATGAATAAGCAAGGTGGGCCTGTGGGTGCTAGGGGGACTGGCAGTGCAGGTCCTTTTACTTTCATTGAGGCATTGAACAAACTGGCTACACCAAAGGGGAGTGTAGGTCAGAGTGGTAAGGATCCCCCACCCCCCTCCCTGGTTTTAAATGCATAGTATGGGATTTTGGAATGTTAGGGGATTGAATGATATGAATAAACAGAAGATAGTTAAATGGTTTAGGCAAAATAATGGAGTGGGCTTGTTTGGATTATTAGAAACCAAAATAAAACCTAGTAATTTGTTAAAGAGACCAACTACTTTATGTGATGGGTGGAGTATTTCAACCAATTGTAGTTGGCATAAAGGAGGGAGGATATGGGTATTCTGGAAACCTGAGTGTTTCTCTATTCAATTTCTGGAGTATGGTGCTCAATACATTCATATGAGGGTGACCTCTATCATGGATCACAAGGAGTTTTTGTTGACTATGATTTATGCACACAATGATGTTTCTGAGAGGCAAGTTTTATGGAATGTGCTTAAAAAAGTTGCTGGTTCTTGTAGTCTTCCTTGGCTTTGGCTTGGGGATTTCAATATTGTTTTGTCCCCAGTTGAAAGATTTGGAGGTAATTCTACTGAAGTGGAGATGCAACAGTTTCAGGATTGTGTGTCCATATGCTGTATGGAGGATATCCAAGCTACTGGGGCCTTATTCACATGGTCTAATAAACAGGATCCTGTGGATAGAGTTTATAGTAGACTTGATAGAGCTATGGGCAACTTGGAGTGGATTGAAGAATTTGGTGATTACTGGGCTCACTTCCATCCCCCTAGTCTTTTTGATCATTCTCCTTGTACTTTATCTGATAGGAAGAGTGGGTTTCAGGGTAAGAAGTGCTTCAGATATTTCAATATGTGGGGACAATCTGAGATTTTTAAAGCATCAGTTGATGATGTTTGGCAGAGGCAAGTTAGGGGCACTAAGATGTTCCAAGTTATCAAAAAGTTGAAGGCCCTTAAACCCGTTCTTAAAAATATCAACAAATCACGCTTTTCAAATATTGAGAATAGCTATAACATTACTGTGGTTCTTTTGGAAAGCATTCAGAAAGATCTGGTTGATAACCCTGGTAATACTGATCTGATGCAGAAGGAGTATGATGTGGCTAATGAACTGAAAGAGCTACTTGCTGCAAGGGATAGTTTTTTGATTCAAAAAGCTAAACTTCAGTGGTCTTTGGAAGGAGACATTAACACTGGGTATTTTCATAACTTTATTAGGAAGAGAATGGTGCAGAATAAGGTGTTGAGTATTGAGGATCAGAATGGGAATATCTGTACTGAGGGTGAACAAATTCAGCAGGCTTTCTTGACTTATTATATGGAGTTATTGGGCACTCAAAATTCCACTGAACCTGTCAATGTTCAGGTGGTTAGAAGAGGGAAATGTTATACTGAGAGCCACTGGGAGGCTCTGAATAGACCTTTTACTGCAGATGAGGTAAAGAAGGCTCTATTTAGGATTCCTAAGGACAAATCCCCTGGGCCTGATGGATACACCAGTCAATTTTTCAGAGATTCTTGGGAGATCACTGGTGGAGATATAACTGCTGCAGTGTTGAATTTTTTTGAGACTGGGCAGTTATTAAACCAGATAAATGCCACTTTAATCACTCTGATTCCAAAGGTGGATAGGCTTGTAAGTGTGAAACATTTCAGGCCTATAGCTTGTTGTAATGTGATTTACAAGACTATTTCCAAAATATTGTGTTCAAGAGTGGCAATGGTTTTACCTGATATTATTAGCACTAACCAAGGAGCTTTTGTGCAAGGCAGGAGTATTCTGGAAAACATTTTAATTTGCCAAGATTTGGTGAGACTCTATAATAGGAGGAATGTCTCTCCAAGATGTATGTTTAAGTTGGACCTTCAGAAAGCTTATGATACTATTGAGTGGGGTTTCTTGGATCAAATGTTAAGTGCTCTAAATTTCCCTGAGAAGACTAGACAGCTTATTATGACTTGTGTAACTACTACTAGCTTTTCACTAAATATCAATGGAGCTTTGTTTGGGTACTTTAAAGGTAGGAGAGGGTTAAGACAAGGGGATCCCATCTCTCCTTTGTTGTTTACCATTTGTATGGAGTACCTGACTAGAGTGTTGGATTTTGCTACTTATAAATGGAGTTTTAGGTTTCATCCTTTGTGTAAGAGCTTGAGGTTGAACCATCTCTTATTTGCAGATGATTTACTGTTGTTCTGTAAGGGGGACACTCAGTCTATTATGCTCCTCCTAAGAGCTTTCTCTACGTTCTCTGCTACTTCTGGATTGAAGGTGAATGCTGCTAAGTCTAAAGTTGTCTTTAGGGGGGTGCCAGAGAGTGTGAGAGCTGATATCCTTCAAATTTCTTGCTTTAGGGAAGGGGATCTCCCATTTATGTACTTGGGGATTCCTATTCAGGCAGGGAGGTTAACAAAAATGGATTGCAACATATTGATTGAAAGAGTTGTGGCCAGAATTAGGAGCATTGGGGCTAGAAAATTGATCTATGCAGGAAGACTAACTCTAGTAAACTCTGTTTTGAATACTTTACATAATTATTGGGGTTCCATTTTTCTAATCCCAAAGGCAGTAGTAAGGAGAATTGAGGCCATCTGCAGGAGTTATTTTTGGGATGGTGGGTCTGAATATCAGAGGGCCCCCTTGATTGCCTGGGATAGGGTCTGTTGTAGGAAGGAAGAAGGAGGTTTGGGTGTCATAAAGGCTGAAAATTGGAATATTGCAAGTGTAGGAAAATTGGTTAACTGGCTGTACACTAATGCTGACAGGTTATGGGTTCAATGGGTGCATCATATATATTTAAAAGATCAGGACTGGCATAACTATGTTCCTCCTGCTGATTCCAATTGGAATTGGAGGAATATTTGTAAAGTTAAGGGTCTGATTTCCAGTGGATATGTGAATAATCATTGGATTCATGATCCTAAGGGTTACAGCATTAAGTCTGGGTATGGTTTGTTGCAGGGAGGACACCCCTCTGTTGGTTGGTATAAGGATGTCTGGGATGCTTGGTGTGTTCCTAAGCATTCTATTATTTGCTGGTTGATTAAGCAAGAGGCTCTTAACACACGTGAGAAGCTATTCAGATTGCAGATTAGTGACAGCAACCAGTGTGTGATGTGTGAAGATGGGATTGAAACGCATGAGCATCTATTCAGTAGGTGCAAATACAGTGAACAGATAAAAGAACAGTTGGAAAATTGGTTGCAGATTCAGATTGATCCTCAGGGTATGGGACTGTGGTTGCTACAGCAGAGAGTGTGCAGGATGACTTTGGCAGCTTTCTGGTATTGTGTTTGGCTTGAAAGGAATGCCTGCAGGATAGATAATTGTCTGAAATGTCCTAAGAGGGTGGTGCAGGAAATCAGAAGACTGGTTTATGCTCGGATACGAGTGAAGACTGCATGAGTTGTTAAAATGCAAGATCGCATTTGGCTGCAAAAAATTGATCTTATTGTATAAATAATAGGCTTTGAAATAGTCAGAAATTTGGACTGTATGGAACTATGTAATCCTTTTGATATGTTTTAATGAAACAAGCTCACATTCAAAAAAAAAAAAAAAAAAAAAACTACAATGTTGATGACTGTGGTATATACACAATGAGACACATGGAAACATTTATGGGATTAATCTCTTGGAAAATGATGTGAGTGTTGGTTCTTATTTTAAAGAAATTCATGTTCATTGTGTTTTGCCTATCTCTTTAATTGTTGGCTTCTCTTTTGCAGCGGAACGTGCTTAAAGTGTTACGATACAAATATCTATGCACATTACTAATGTTCGACCAAAACGATTGCCGTGAAAACTGTCGCTGATCATGCGAAGAAGGGTCATTTCTCTAAAGCTAGTGACTACATTTAATGTTCAAATATTATCTACGCAGTACGTTATAATTTGTCTGATGACACCCCTGTTCATGTAGTATGATGTTTTAAATTCTAGTGTACGTTAGTATGTGTAATGATTTGCAATTGCATAAGCAAAATGTTCAATTTGTGAACCAATGTTTAGTTGCACTTAATTAAAGTACTTCTTTGTCTATTTTTAGCGTGCTATTTACTTGAACGTTATTATCTCCTTGAATAGCGACTTATGATGTACTGAATTAGCAAAATAATATAATGTACATTTCAGGTCTGCTTTTAAATCTCTTTTGTAAAACAGTACATGAACATTATGAACATACATATTGGATATTTGAATTAAATTGAAAGCACATTTATTTCTATTATACATTGAAAACAGGAAAATAGGTCTAAAATCACGTCAAAGATCTATCTATAGCGACATCATAATCTAAGTATATGAATGAACTTTTGAAGTTTTCTATCTTATTAAACGATCACATGCATTACAATTTAATTAATGTTTCATGTTCTTTTTAAAATAATTTAATGTACCTTTAAATATAATAAAATGTACATTTTCCAAACAGTGCTTAATGATATTTTAGTTGCACCTAATTATCAGAACATGCACATTATGAATATAGATAATGGGCATTTTAATTAAACTGTTTACATAAATTACATAATATATACAGTGTAAACAGGAAAACCTGTTTAATAAACTGTCAAAGATCTATTTTTAATCCCTTCCCAAAAAAGGGTTCACTCGCCCCTTGTTGGGTGTCTTTTGGTCTTGGGGCCATACAAACCACACATGAGGGAAAGGGTTTAGAGTTGGATTAGGCAGATTCGCGGTAGCGGTCTGCCTAATCCAACCCTAAACCCTTTCCCGTCCCGTTTTAGGATACACGACCCCCTAGTTTTAATCCCGTCCCCAAAAAGGGTTCAGTCGCCCCCTCTAGGGTGTCTTTTGGTCTTGCGGCCATTCATAATCCAACCTTAAACCCTTTCCCATGCCGTTTTAGGATACTTGGCCCCCTAGTTTTAATCCCGTCCCCAAAAAACGTTCACTCGCCCCCTCTAGGGTGTCTTTCGATCTTGTGTCCGTTCGTAATCCAACTTGACCTAATTTGTACATTATGAATGTCGAAAAAGTACATTTAGAACTTTTAGAAAATACATTGATAAATTATAACATTACCATTGTGTTAAATGGCCATATATCCTAATTTGACCTAATCTGAAGTTTTTAAGTATAAAATGGGTATATAAAAGTAGAGGTTCAAACGGTTCTAGCAGTTGGAATAAAAAAAAAAGAAAAAAAAAAGAATGGACTTATGGCATTATAGTATGACCCAATTTTTTAAAAAAATACCGCCACTTTAAACTTCTTCTCTTTAACATCTTACTACTTTTTGATAAACCTGTCAACTAAATTGTAGCTGCACGTTTTCTCATTCTCAGATCGTTCACTACTCTTTATCGCTCTCTATCGGAATGAAGGCTATACTCTTTGCCTTTAATTATTTGCTAAAAACAACTTTATTTACTTTTATCTGCTTCGAATTTTACATAGTTTCCTTAGCTATTAATGTTCGAAGATGTTCATTATAAATCAGTCCTAATATTATTTCTCAGGTGCATCAATATGTCGGAATTTATACGCATTGTTTCCTAATGATTTTGATGTACTTTGCTATGGCTTAATATTTTTAAATGGTTAGGATGTATTTTCTTCATGTACTTTTTTAACGTTTAGCATTTACTTTCTGGATACGTGTCCTTCATATCAATATGTCGGAATTTATACGCATTGTTTGCTAATGATTTTGATGTTGTTTGTTAATGTTTAGCATTTACTTTCTGGATACCTGTGCTTCATATCAATATGTCGGAATTTGTACACATTATTTCCTAATAATTTTGATGTTCTTTGCTATGGCTTAATATTTAGGATGTATTTTTTTCATGTACTTTCTTAATGTTTAGCATGTCCTTTCTGGATATCTGTATTTTTAATGGCTTTATGTTTCTGTCTTATATGTTTTTTTTTAAAAAAACATTTAAAACTGAAGAACACAGATGTCACTATGGTTGTGCAAATCACCTGATTCACCTACTGTTTGTCAACCTCCATCGAGATTCACCAAAGACTCTTCTTCTGCTGTGATAATTGAAGTTTCTGACAGTCCTACAATGGGAGTAGTACATCATCCTAGCATTTGTCATACTTTACATACAGTTGAAAAAAACTCTTCTTCTGTTGCGATAATTGATGTTCCCGACAGCCCTACAATAGAAGAGATTGTTAATCGTCCTAGAGTTCGCCGCACTTCGTGTAGCATCTTAAAAAACTCCTCTTATCCTTTGTTGATTGTTGTTCCTGACAGCCCTATTGAAGATGGGATTGTTGATTCATCTTGTAACTGGCCACGCATTAAACAGATTGTGAGGGACAAACATGACATTGTTAGGGCCACCTTAGGAACAAGCTGTGCAGAAGTGCCACCGATAGAAATTCTTGCTCATTTAACTGAAACACCTATTCAAACGTCATATCAAACAGACCAGGTTTTCAACAAACAACCCACTTCTGCTAGCAAACACATAGCGGCTCTTCGTAAAGTGAGAAAATTGATTGTTGAAAGGAATAAGGATGCGCCTACAAACGATGTTGTGTCATTCAGTTTAGGTGTCTTCGCGGAAGATGAAGACTCTTCTGTTTATGCAGCACCAGAGCGGGGTAAAAAAAGAAAGAAACTGTCCGCTGATCGTCCACCTTTATATCCGAAAACAGGGAATCAATATCATTTTAGTAGGAGTCCTTCCTGTGAACCTCTCATTGATGCTATTGACGACACGAATCCCTTCATACCTTTGACATCAATGCAATATCAGATTTCAAATTATGTGTTCACTGGTCAGGGCTCTGTGGATAACAGTTGGTAATTACATACAGAAGATTTAATATTTTATATTCATTTACATAGTTCATCTTTACATATCTGCTGCTAATCATATGCTATTACTGTTTTTTGTGCAGTAATACGTTATTTAAGTTCAAAAATAATGTCCTTGGTTGGGATCAACCGTTGTCATTAAAAGCGTATCACTATATCTCAAGCTTTGTCATAGATTCTTTGTCGGCATATCTAAACTACAAAGAAAAGGATGGGAATCCAACCAATCCCACACGATTATTTTGTAGTACACTTACATATGTAAGTTTGGTCATTGTTTTCATGTATTTCAGTTTACTATTTCCAACATTTTCACATTACTAAAATTTTATCTTCATGGTGCAGTTGTTATTAATGAAGAACACGCGTGCTTCTATTGATGATCATCGTTACAAACCTTTCAAGCGTCGCATTGAAGTAGAATTAAATGAGTTTGAGTGGATTGATCTACCATCCATTGAACTAGTCAGTCCCTCACTTCATTTAGTAATTGAAATTAAATTCAGATATTCTTTGTAGTAGTCTATTTGAATAGAAGTCAGTGAATGTACTGTCAAAGTTTTCAAAATTTGCTATTACTTAACATAAAATTAACCTTTACATGTCAATGACCTTACAATTGTTTCTTTCACTGATACTAGTTCTTCTTCCCTATTGCACTTGAGAATCATTTTGTGTTGTACGTTTTCGACCTGCCAAGGAAATGTTTCATGATTCTTGACAATCGCATTAGAAGGGGGAGTGTCTTAGAAGAGTATGGTGATAGTGTACTTGAACTGGTAAATTTACATTCTCCTCAACTATGAATTATTATCGTTCACTTGCATTGGTAAATTCATGTACATTATGGTTCATCTCGTCTAATTTTTATTATTGTGTTACAGGGTGATGCTTTTGCACGGTTTTTGGGTGAAAATCAATCAACTATGGAGAAAAGTAATATAGTAATGGGCATGGATCCTACAATAGCAATGCTTCCATGGAGAAATAACAGAAATATTTTTGACTGTGGTATTTACACTATGAGGCACATGGAAACATTTATGGGAATAGCCACTTGGGACTATGGACTGTCCAAAATTGATGTGAGTTTTACATTTCAATTGTAACTTATTTAGACCAAATCAATGTTATCTTGTTGGTTATTAAATTCTAATTTCATGTTTTTTTTTTTGCAGATGAGATCGTTGACAATGCTGAGATTCAAGTACCTATGCACGCTACTAACATTTGAGCACAACAAACATCGTAACAGCATTATTAGACATGCATTAGCGTTTCACGACACTCACAAATAGTTCCTAAATATGATTTATTAGTTTTCTTTTGTGTTGTCGACATAGCCGGCGTTAGTTGATGTCTATTGGGTTTGCTGTTGTAGATACCCGTATCCGTCGATATTGGAATTTATAGAAAACCCGACAAACACCCGATGATGATAGGACACATGTATTCTTTAGTTGTCATTGTCATTATTTGAAGCTCGTTTTACGAGGTAGAATGGGCGTCGTCGATGAAGTATTTTATTAATTTAAATGATATTTAAATTAATGTTTTTAGTGAATTCATTCTGTTAATTTAAATGATATTTAAATTAATGTTTTTAGTAAGTTCATTTTGTTATTTTAAATGATATTTAAAATTAATGTGTTTTTTAAGTGAATTCATTATTCATTTAATTTAAATGATATTTAAATTAAAGCTTTATTTTGAATTTATTTTCTTAAGTTTATTTTATTGAAAATAAAATAAATATTTGATTTGAAAAATCATTTTATGAGAATGTTTGATTTGAAAATTCATTTATTTTAATTTATTAATTGATTTGAAAAATCGATTTGAAAATCGAAAAGAACTCGTTTTGAACATGCGTTTTTGAGCTCGATTTTAGCTCGGTTTTTGAGCCCGTTTTCTTTACGAGTTGGCACGAATCTCGAGTACACTAACCAACCTAAGCCTCTACCCATCTAACCCAGTTCGAACCCCCTTAACCACGGCCCAAATCCCATCCCAAATCACCCCCAACCAGCCCGCGCAAAACACCAAGCAGCCCCCTGTTTTGCAGCTCAAATCTCGAGCCCAAAACCCGCTCCAAACACCACCAAAACCCGTGCCCATTAATCCTAACCCATACCCTAATATCCTACCCATATTACCTTACCTTAATCACCAAGAAAAACCCCCAAACGAACCCTACAAAACCCCCCAAAAGCTGCTGGACAGCAGCTATGTTCAGCAGGCCCGACTGCCTCTCCCTCTCTTTTACCCTACTTTAACTCCTTATAAATACCACCCCTTCACCATACATTCATTCCTCTAAGTTCTACATACATCCTACCATCACCCACAAGCTTAAAACCTCAGAAACAAACCCTAAACATCCTTCAAAAACCCTAAACAAAACCGACACACAAACTGAAACTGTTTGTGTGTCCTCTTCGAAAACCCTTTCGTTCCTCCATCAAAACTCCATAAAAATTCGAGTTTCTTGTTCCTAATTAACCACATAACATCCATCTACACATTAGACAAAGATTTACGAGCCAAATTGCCCTTGAGAGTACGCGAGATCCCTCGAAAAACAGAGTGAAATAACACTCTGTTTTCGCGGTTTACTCTTGTCTGTCCAGTTCTGTTTGTGCTCGTTTTTCGTGCCCAATAACCCAAAACGAGCAGGGGTTGCTTTAAGATCCTTGTTCTCCTCTCTTTCTAGTTTCCAAAACATCTTTCGGATCGAATTTTCGTCGTGAAACGAGGGAGATATCACTGTTTTAAAATCGCTGTCCAGAAACTTTCCAAAACCCGTGTTTGCTTTGTTCTTCGTCGACGACGGCCTCTCGAGATAAAATCTACCATCGATTACGACCCAAGACGGTGTCAACGATACATGTAGGTTGAGGGTGCATCAAATCCCCTTCTCTTTTCTCTTTTTATTTCGTTTTTTTATGCTTTTTTTATTGTCTTTTTTTGTTTGTTTTTTCGCTTGTTTATCGATTTTTTTAAATTAACTATGAAACTAGTTAGTCCGAGTATGAGTTAAAGTACCACTATGAACACCCGCGTTGACTTGAGATGGGAAAAGAAACCGCTACATCTGTCGGTCGTACACCCCCGTCTCATTTACATATCCTCGTGTTCAAAGTAGGGCATAAATAAAACAATTATCTAACTTTGTTCTTCGTTTTCGACCCCCTTTTGTTTCGGCCAAATCGACAGACCCTAAGACCCGTTGCATGTTAGTTTAACCTCTGGTTGTTAACCTATGACGTATTTAGATGACTTTAATTTAATTTAATAACCTAATTAGACACGATAGGTGGCTTCGACGTAAGTTATAAAATCAATCGACGATTCCGTAAATAATTGAATGCATCTCTCTCTTTCACCTAATTTCTCGCTAGTATAAGAGTGCGTGATTAGCACCTTCTTATTGACACTCGATGAGTCAAATTAATTAGCGAATTTGACCTAATTAGATCCTTTAGGCCGTGTGAATGCACCCTCGCGCGACAATCAATCAACATCGTTTTTTTACTCGTTTTCTAACTTGTTTCTTATCCCTTTTCGCAATCACTCGATCTAATCAATGAATCTAACTTAGGAACTAGGTTGGCCTTGTCTTGGCCGTGAGGGTGGCCGTTGGTTTGGGCCGTGGGGTGGCCGTTTTATTTACCTTTCTCGTTTTGTTTTTATACCGTTTGTTTCCTCGTTGTTTCATTGTTTGTAATTTATCGTTTGTTATCGAGTTGTATTTTTTTCAAGTTAGCTTTCTTTTATTGAGTCAAAACCTTTTCAAAAACC
The DNA here is from genome assembly GCF_048544455.1 of Silene latifolia. NCBI lineage: Eukaryota > Viridiplantae > Streptophyta > Magnoliopsida > Caryophyllales > Caryophyllaceae > Silene > Silene latifolia. Next base: position 51,966,017 of record NC_133531.1, read on the forward strand.
TTGGTCTTGTTTGGTTAGACGGTTGTTCCCCAATGCTTGTAGGAGCGTAGTAAACCGCATGTTGTTCAAAGCAACATGGCCCGGTTTATGCTAATGCATGCTTTGGTGTGTAGCCTTATGTCTAATTCGATGAGATTAAGCGCGAGCACGCATTACGAGGAGTGACCCAAGGACCGTGGGTCATGTGAGCCGTGGGCCACCCTCATGTGCACGGTTTTCAAGGCCCAATGGCCGTGTGTTTTGTGTCGTGTTTTGAGTTGTATGTAGCAATTGTAATTAGATCGAGTTGTAATTTATTTATCGTTGTGTCGGCATGAAATGCCTGGTTTGTAATAGGTAGATCCCAACGGCTCCCCCATTCCCCATCAAGCCTTGTTTGTTTCGTTTGAATGTTGCTAGATTAATCAACCCACATGCTAAATTACAACTTGGACAAAGTTAGTTTAGTTGCATCTAAATCGACATAGAAACTTCACATGTTAGGGTTTTGAAAACAATGTTTGCATTTCATATATCGTAGTAGCTATGACCTTGTTTGAACTCCGACACTTGACTTAGTAGAGGCCGTTATTGACGGGCGGGGTTGGGCGTCCTTATGGGCTTCCCAACACGTACCCTCACCCCTTACTCAAGATCTATGGTTTGTGGATCCGTCTAAATACCATTGGATTACGAGAGTCATTCAAATCGAGTGATATAGGGTACAAGTCTTTATCTTTAATCACTCGTAGTCGATTGGCTTTATGCTTTTCGATGAAAGGTGTAAAGTTGACTTGAACGGTTCCAAGTTCCCAAAAAACTTGGTGGCGACTCTAATTTGTCTTAATTCGATTCGAAAGAACCTCAAGTCGATTATGCCTAGTGTGGATCCCGCGGACGCAGTTCCCGAGGGCCTTGTCCTGATTTGGCGACTCATTTGGGGAAAAGAGGACTAGTTACACTGTGTTTCTAGGGTCTTTTCCTCCGAGGTGAAACTTGAAAAGAAAGTGTTGGAAAGTAAAACATTACTCATAGTGCTACGATTCATGCATAAACCCTTAAGGATTTGCCCGGGCCGTCCCAGCGTTTCTTCGTGATGCGTGGGGGGCGACGTCCCACTATGCCAGGAAGCTGCACATTGCTCGCTTCCACTTCGCCTCGCGTGGTTCTTGAGGGTGGGGACGATCTTCTAGGTACTTTACCTTAAGACACCTCGCTCTATTTGACCGCAAAAGGATGGAGGGCATAGACCTTCTTATAGAAGACCGGCCGAGACTTAGAAATGTCTAGGAGCATACATCCTTATAACATGAGAATGACAATGTGCAATGTGTTTTCCCGAGTCCTTTTTTCGAAAATTCCAAGTCCTTTTCAAAACCGAACTTTTGAACAACTTACTTTCAAACCTAGCATGATTTTCAAAACGCGGAATGCTGCCCAAATAGGACTAGAATTTCGGCCCAAAACAAGCTTTTATAGCCGGCATGCTGCCCATTTCAAATCTCATTTTTCAAATCGATCATTCGTTTTTCAAAATCAATCCAAAATGTTTCTCGAACCTCAACAAAGCATGAAATGCGTCGAGTCGTGTCCGGGTCATGGCCGTGTTAGGCCGGGTTGTTTCAAGAGTCTAGAACACGACCTTGTTGGGTCACCCAAACTCACCTCTTGGGCTTTGAGTCATGTTGGTCGACCTTTTGGTCTAGAATAGTCCACAAAAAACGTCCAAGCTAGGCCCTTATGGACGTTTCACTCGAACCCCTGGGCTATGTTAGCCCAATCACGGGTTTAGTCACACCAAGTCCAGTTTAGAATCGAGTTATGACAGTTTGAGTCATGTCGTTTTGTCGAGTCTAAAATGAACCGATGTCTAAATCAAACCGGGAGTCGAACCTTTGGTTAATCAATCTCAAGTCGAGTCTTTGTTTGAGTCAAGTTGGGATCGTGTCCTTAAGTGTGCAGGGGCTCTTACTTTAAATATTGACTCAGTACGGGGTTTTTCTTGTAGAAAGGCCGCCAAAAACCCGACGTCAAGCAATGGAAGATGCTATCAACAAGCTCACGGAGGCCGTGAACCTCATGATGACCCGAATGGATGTGATCGAGTCTAAGCTGGTTGAAGATTCCTCTTCATCTACCCCACCTCTGACTGATTTGGAGAAACGGTTCAAGTTCATCGAGGACCATTTGAAGCTCTCCCAGGGGAAGAACATCCACTATGAGAATGCTAGGGCCTATGTCCCGGTTCAGGACAAGTTGCCCACGAACATGGTACTCACTGACATCCCAAAGTTCAAGGGCACCGAAGATCCAGTCCACCATGTTAAGGCCTATAAAGGGTACTTGGCACTGAAGGGAGTACCTGCCGATATGCTCTCGAAATTTTCGCCCAATCTCCGGGAGAACACCCAAAGGCTTGGTTCTACAATCTTGACCTTAAGAACTTCCCCACTTTCGAAGATATTACGGTGGAGTTACGTAAGCACTATTTGACAATGTCGAGATTCAAACCAACATAAGAACTTTGGAGGTTATGACGCAAAAGGAGAAAGAGGGCTTTACTGAATTCCTCGCAAGATGGCGCGCTGAAAGCGTGAAGTTAGCTAAAAAGCCTGATGAAGTTGAAATGGTAGATAAGTTCGTGAAGAATTTACGACCGGTTTACCGTAATGCTCTGAAATACCAAAATTTTGGTTCTTTCAAAGAATTGATAAGGATCGGGATAAAGGTAGAGGACGATGTCCGAATTGCTGAAGCTGAGAAGCCAAAGGGATACCAAGGGGCTTCATCATCAAAAGCAAAAGCACCCGCATGCCCACTTTGTTGAAACCGTCAATCTCTTAGATGGAGTCAAAAGGCCTCCGCGCCAAGCTCCGAGGGTATTCACCGATATCGGGTGCACTTACGCCTATGCTCTCCAAAGGCTCATGGCCCAAGGAAAATTGAAGCCCATTGGTCCAACTCCGGACCCTCCTGCTGATCAACAAGGCAAATGGTACAAACCGAATGCCTCCGTGCCTTTCATCAAGGGAAGGGACACGATCATCGAAAGGTGCTTTAGACTAAAGCACGAAATTCAAGATATGATTGAGAACGGAACGCTCCCAATCCCGGCCATAAAGCCTAACAACGTCACCAATCCGTTTGGCGACCACACTAACTTTGTCTCTACCGAAGATAGTGTCGATTACTCTCACTTGATTCGCCCATGCCGTCTGAAAGGGGTTTTCGTCGGAAGAATATTCGTGGATTGCTCCAAATTCCTACCAAGCTCGAGAAACGAGATTACATTCGGGGATTTTGTTGTCGATTGTACTCCTTACATACTCCGAAGCGGCAATGAGATCAATGGCGTTTGGGCTGATGACGAGGATGATGTTTACCTCATCAAAGGTGCGACAATTCCTCACACCCAAGAAGAAATCTTAAAGGTGAGGCAAGATGCCCTAGAGTCAAATCATTTGACTAGATCCGGGCGCCCATATCGTGTGGAGAAAGTTAAGGATATCCCGAGTAAGGCACCTCAAAAGGAGCCGACAGTGGTCGAAGTTCTTGGTGAAGGGTCGACCTCCGAGGCTTCCCTCATCAAGCAACTCCAAAAGACTAAGGCCGACGTATCTATCTGGCAACTTATCCTGAGCTCTTTCGAACATCGTCAAGCTTTGTTACAAGCTTTGATGAACATGACCGTGTCGTCGAATACTACTCCTGCGGACATGGTCACTCACATCGCCCAGAATCGGCCTCAGATTACCAACGGTGTGACATTCTCCGACGAAGATCTGCCACCGTTCGGGCCTCGACATAACCTGGCCCTCTATATTGCTACCGTATGTCTCAACAAGCACATCCCTATGACCTTGGTTGACGACGGATCGGCTGTCAACGTACTCCCTCTGAAAACGGCGCATATCCTGGGCTTGGAGAAGAATGACTTCATCCCCACTACGCAGACAGTCCGGGCATTCGATGGCACTGTGCGTCGAGTGAGTGGACTTGTCGATCTAGTAGTACAGACTGGGCAAGTGGAAAAGAAAATAAGTTGCCAAGTGATTGACATATGTTCATCCTTCAACTTACTGCTGGGAAGGCCTTGGATCCACGCTGCGAAGGCCGTAACATCAACGCCGCATCGAAAAATCAAGGTCCCACTCAATGGCAAAACCGTCACCATTGACGCCACGCCATCGTAGCAGGAGGAGACATTACCTCCGAAGTAAGGGTCGAAGCTACCAATGACGCATGTGGTTTCGAGATTGTCAACATGATCGAGTGAACTCGAAAATATGGATCTATATACGGAAGCCATGTCTGCGAGGTAATTCTCAAGACTGGGAAGTACTTCGGTTTTTCATTATATCCTAGAAAGGAGGAGGCTTTCGAGTTGAAACCACCCGTAGCCAAAGGAGTAACCTTCGGGCTTGGATATGAGCCCACTGAGAAAGATCTACGGGAAAAGAGGGGAAGAACGATCGAAGATCGAGATATTAAAATGGGACCGTATCACCTAACTCTAAACGGTCACTTCGTGAGAGCTGGGGAAGAACTCCCTTGCATGGACTTCCCCGAACCTATCTTTGACCCAAAGAAGAACCTTATGGTCCCAGGAATCGAAGTATTCCAAGATTGCTACTACATCCCTGAAGACATTCTGACCGTAATGCCAATAGAAACCAAGCTTGACCCAATAAATGACGAGAAAGCCATGGGTCTCCTTTTCGGTGAAGAAAAGAAATCACCAACACCAAACGAAGATTTGGTAAGCATGATCCTGAGAAGCGAGCGGTTCGACCCATCTACCCTCATCACCGATGTGGATCCTCTTAGGACCAACACGGGATGGCGGAAAACAATCAAGTGGACCGACAACAAAGGACTTCTTTTCAAGTTGACAACGGGAGAAGGAGAGATGTTCAAGCCAAATGATGTTACCGATTCCGAGTCCGAGTCCGAGTCGGAGTCCGAGTCCGAGATAGGTCCTAAGATTGAGTCTAAGGAGTCAGGTGTTGAAAATACCCCTCCCCTAGCTTTCCCTTCCTATGCACCTTTTCCTAACGGTGGTATTCCGGGGCCTGTCCCGAATACCCCTATCTCGCCACTGAGTTCGAGTTCGATCGGTTGGCTCAAATGTTAGCGCATTTCGCGCAATTTCAAATCAATAATAATATGAACCGGTTTGCTTACGACTTGTCTTACTTACATTGCAATTCAAACTTTGAAAATGATTGTTTTAATAATGACATTGAGACCGAGGTCGAGGATGAACAGTTGGTCGAAGAAGAAGAAGAAGAAGAAATGGAACCACCTCTGATTGATAAAAGGGTTGGAAGAGTACGAACAGAAGACTTGATCATCGAAGATACCGAAACTATCAATGTAGGTACAACCTTAGAACCACGGGAGCTTAAAATAGGAACTACTTTAAGTTCCACCGAAAGACAGGGGTTCATCGATTTGTTGCATGAGTTCAAAGATGTTTTCGCATGGTCCTACAAAGACATGCCGGGCATTGATAGGGAAATTACAGAGCACAGGATCCCAATCAAGCCGGGGTATAAGCCGATCAAGCGAAGCTACGCAAAATGCACACAGATTGGTCATTGAAGGTCAAAGAAGAAATCGACAAGCAACTCAAAGCTGGGTTCATCAAAGTGTCGAATACTCGGATTTGGGTGGCTAACGTCGTTCAGTACCAAAGAAAGATGGTAAAGTTCGGGTTTGTGTTGACTTCCGGGATTTAAACAAGGCAAGTCCGAAGGACGATTTCCCATTACCTCACATCGACATCCTGGTGGACAACACGGCAAAACACGCGTTACTATCCTTTATGGATGGATACGCCGGTTATAATCAGATCAAGATGGCGGTAGAAAATATGCATAAGGCTGCGTTGAACGCAATGGGGAACCTATTGCTACACGGTAATGCCTTTTGGGTTGATAAACGCAGGGGCTACATACAGCAGGACCGCGACAACATTGTTACATGATTTGATGCACAAGGAGGTCGAGGTTTATGTCGACGACATGATTGTCAAGTCAAAGGAGCGTGATGGCCACCTTGGTACGTTACGCAAATTCTTGACGCTGCGCAAGTATAACATGAGGTTGAATCCACAAAAATGCGCATTCGAGTCACATCCAAGCAAACTGTTGGGTCACATCGTTAGCCACCGTGGCATCGAGGTGGACCCATCAAAAATAAAGGCTATAATGGAAATGCCTCACCCGAAAACCGAGAAGGAAATTCGAGGTTTCGGGGAAGAATCAATATATAAGTCGGTTCGTGGCAAGGCTAACTATGATATGCGAACCAATTTTCAAGAAATTGAAGGTCGGGGAACACGTCGTATGGGATGATCTTTGTCTTTGCGTTCGATAAGATCAAAGAAATACTATCTTCCCCTCCCGTGCTCAGCCCACCAACGGTTGGGTTACCACTTTTGTTGTATCTTACGGTCACGGATCTCGCAATGGGGGCAATCTTTGGCGCAGACAGTCGATAAAGAGGAAAGAGCAATTTACTACATTAGTAAAAAGATCTTGGAGTATGAAATCAAGTATACTCAACTCGAAAAGACATGTTTGGCTTTAGTATGGGCAACAAAGAAGTTACGGCACTACATGCTCAGTCATAGCGTTTGCATCCACTCGAAGATGGACCCAATCAAATACTTGTTTGAAAAACCGATTACGAACGGCAGGTGTCAAGATGGACTTTGATGCTTTCCGAGTTCGACCTGAAATATGTACCGCTAAAAGTGATAAAGGGAAGGGCGGTTGCAGACTTCCTGGCGGATAACCCGATAGAAGAAACTGAGGTTGTGGATACATGGTCGTTTCCCGACGAAGATATCGTTCACATAGACAATGATACGTGGGACCTCTATTTCGATGGAGCATCGAACTATAGGGGATACGGGATAGGAGTTCTACTCATTTCGCGGAAGGTGAGCATGTTCCTATTTCGATCAAGTTGGACTTTAACGTCACTAATAACGCGGCTGAATATGAAGCATGCCTACTCGGTTTGCACAGTGCTCTCGAGTTAGGTATCAAAAAGCTTGTAGTACATGGGGACTCGTCATTAGTGATCAATCAAGTGGCCGGGACGTGGAAAACCCGAAGTGATAGCTTGGCTCCGTACCAAGCAAAAATCGAAGAACTAGAAAAGTTGTTCGCCGATGTCAAGTACGTGCACCTCCCCAGAGATGAAAACCAGTTTGCGGATGCACTATCAAAGCTAGCTGCTCGATTAACATACCCGATCATATGGATACTATGCCGATATGTGTCGAACGAAGATCATCACCCGCCTATGTTAATGTAATCGGAGACACAGAAGAAACCGAGGCCGAACCTTGGTATCATGCTATTCTGAAATTTAAAGAATCAGGAGAGTATCCACCCGACATGGATAACCGCGGAAAGCGCGCTATTCGAATGCTAGCCGCTCAATTCGTTAGAACCAATGACGGACAATTGTACAAGAAGACTGCGAGAACATCCTTCGCGATGCATAGACTCACCAACTGCGAAAAGAGTCATGGAAGAAGTCAATGACGGAGAGTGTGGCCCACACATGAACGCCCATATCTTTGGTTCGTAAAATCATGAGATTAGGGTATTATTGGACCACGATGGAGACAGATTGTCGCCAATATGTCAAACATTGCCATAATTGCCAAATCTTCGCAAACATACAGCATGTGCCACCGTCACTGTTATATACTCTGACATCACCATGGCCTTTCTCAACACGGGGAATCGACATTATCGGAAAGGTCAACCCATCTGGAACAGGTGGGCATTGCTTCATGTTAGTCGCCATCGATTACTTCACGAAGTGGGTGGAAGTGAAATCGTACAAGGTTCTACAAGCAAAGCAGGTAGCAAAGTTCATTCAGAATGAAATCATTTGCAGATATGGGGTGCCGCATGAGCTCATTAGCGATCATGGCACTCACTTCCAGCTGAAAGCGCTAGTAATACTTGAAAAGTATAAAATCAAACACCACAAGTCGTCACCGTATCGACCTCAAACAAATGGTGCAGTGAAGCCGCCAACAAGACAATCTTTGTGATCCTCGGAAAGATGACCGACAATTATCGCGAATGGCCGAAAAGATACCGTTCGCACTATGGGGATCTGAACGTCCATTCGCACGACCATCGGAGCAACTCCGTTCTATTTAACGTATGGGATGGAGGCGAGTTCAGCCTATCGAATTAGAGGTACCTTCTTTAAGGATCTGTTAGAAAGTCGGGTCCCTGAAGCTGACTGGCCGCAAGCCGGTATGATTCTTGGTCATGCTCGACGAGCGACGGCAAAATGCGTTACACCATGTTCAACTCTATCAGAAAAGGATACAAAGGGCATTTAACAAGAAGGTGAAACCCCGAGGAATAAAAGATGGGGATTTGGTCCTAAAGTCTATGCGCGCTTTATTACCAATCGACCCGAGGGGAAAATTCAAGCCGAATTGGGCGGTCCTTACAGTAAAGAAAATATTATCGGGAGGAATGTGATCGACGAGATCTAGATGGAAATGATTTTGCGAATCCGATGAATTTGGATCAATCAAGAAATACTATCCGTAGAACTCATTCTCAATGTCGTAAAATAAAAATTTTGAATTGCAGTGCTCGTGAGCGAGTCTAGGCCGCGGCACTTTTTGCTTCGCGCTTTCGTGCGTTATAAATCGATGATTGTAGCGCATTTGTTTTGTGGAACTACGAGCTCGGTTTGATTCTGTTGATAACAGATACGTAGGCAGCTCTTTAAAAGAGTACAACCGACCCTTCTTTGAATAAAATGAAATTTTATGCAGAAACTGGAATTTTTTAATAGATAATAAGTCTTATTAAAGATCGGGCGATGCCCGTTACATCCTTCAAAAGAAAAAAAAGAAAACAGCTAGCAACAAATAATAAGTAGTAGTATCAAATAATATATTTGGAGTCGAAGGCTCCTACATCTTCGTTTTCCCTTTGCCTTTTGGGTCACGTGACCGAGGCTCCGGAGGGGGAGGGGTAGTTGTGTTCTGTCTAGCGCGCTTCTTAGGAGGAATCGTCATTTCCTCCCGAGGGCCCAGCCTATCTTTTACACTCAAGCGAGGACCAAGCCTCCCTTCTAAGGCTGAGCCCGAGTGTGCCTTTGAACCCAACCGTTTCCACACACCTGTCGCCTGTGAGTCAGTCTTAGGAGTCTTCTCAGTCTTAGCTTCAGGTCCAGATGCAGACGAAAGATCGTTAACAAAGAAGTCGCGACTGCTTCTGCTTTTGTCATAATATTTGATGTCGACAAGCTCATCCTTCCGACACAAGTCCTTACCTGATTCGGTCTTCTCTTTAAGCCATTTAGTATAAGACGGGGATACCCAGGTAGTCTGAGGGCGCGCAGATACGTACCAAAGACGCCTTTGGTGCCACCTTTTGAGCCAATCATCACATATAGAGGAATTCAGCTCTCTTGCTCGTCCCAGAACAGCCTCACACTTGGGAATTATTTGTCTGCGGCCCATCTGACGCAGGACGCGGTCAGGGTAAATGTGAATAGACCTCTCTAACCCCAGTAGCTGCAAACGTCTGGTCTTGTCATCTTCCGGAAGGATAGTAAAGGATTTGAGGCGAAGCCAAGGCATGAACCAGCAAAGAGGGCGACATTCCCCTCCTGTCGGTTTGTTTCGCCAATATGCAAGGTCATTTTGACGCTCGTCTTCATACCGCTTGGCACGCATAGTCAGCATACGAGCGAGATACGAGCTGGGCTCACGCGGCGGGGCAAAGAGCCAAAATCTCTCGCAAAGCCACACCTGAAAAAAAAGAAAAAAAGAAAACATGAAAAAGACGAAAAAAAAAAAAAAAAAAAAAAAAAAAAAAAAAAAGAAAAAAAAAGGAAAAAGAAACGTGACAAAAAAAAAAAAAAAAAAAAAAAAAAAAAAAAAAAAAAAAGAAGGAAAAAAAAACGGAATTGTGGCAGGAATCGTGGCAGAATACAGCAAAATCGTGGCAGAATACAGCAAAATTGTGGCAGAATGCAGCAAAATCGTGACAAAATCGTGGCAGAATGCAACAAAAACGTGGCAAAAATTGTGATAAAGGAAAATTGTGATCCGCGGTAGCGGTCCGCCTAATCAAACCCTAAACCCTTTCCCGTTCCGTTTTAGGATACCCGGCCCCCCAAAAAAGGGTTCACTCGGCCCCTCAATGGTGTCTTTTTGTCTTGCCGCCTTCAAATTAGAAGCAAGGGAAAGGGTTTAGGGATGGATTAGGGGGATCCGCGGTAGCGGTCCGCCTAATCAAACCCTAAACCCTTTCCCGTCCCGTTTTAGGATACCCGCCCTCCCAAAAAAGGGTTCACTCGGCCCCTCTAAGGTGTCTTTTTGTCTTGCCGCCTTCAAATGAGAAGCAAGAGAAAGGGTTTATTGTTGGATTAGGCGGATCCGCGGCAGCGGTCCGCCTAATCAAACCCTAAACCCTTTCCCGTCCCGTTTTAGGATACACGGCCCCCCAAAAAAGGGTTCACTCGGCCCCTCTAGGGTGTCTTTTTGTCTTGCCGCCTTCAAATGAGAAGCAAGGGAAAGGGTTTAGGGTTGGATTAGGCGGATCCGCGGTAGCGGTCCGCCTAATCAAACCCTAAACCCTTTCTCGTCCCATTTTAGGATACCCGGCCCCCCAAAAAAGGGTTCACTCGGCCCCTCTAGGGTGTCTTTTTGTCTTGCCGCCTTCAAATGAGAGGCAAGGGAAAGGGTTTAGGGTTGGATTAGGGGGATCCGCGGTAGCGGTCCGCCTAATCAAACCCTTAACCCTTTCCCGTCCCGTTTTAGGATACCCGGCCCCCCAAAAAAGGGTTCAGTCGGCCCCTCTAGGGTGTCTTTTTGTCTTGCCGCCTTCAAATGAGACGCAAGGGAAAGGGTTTAGGGTTGGATTAGGGGGATCCGCGGTATCGGTCCGCCTAATAAAACCCTAAACCCTTTCCCGTCCCGTTTTAGGATACCCGGCCCCCCAAAAAAGGGTTCACTCGGCCCCTCTAGGGTGTCTTTTTGTCTTGCCGCCTTCAAATGTGAAGCAAGGGAAAGGGTTTAGGGTTAGATTAAGGGGATCCGCGGTAGCGGTCCGCCTAATCAAACCCTAAACCCTTCCGTCCCGTTTTAGGATACCCGGCCCCCCAAAAAAGGGTTCACTCGGCCCCTCTAGGGTGTCTTTTTGTCTTGCCGCCTTCAAATGAGAAGCAAGGGAAAGGGTTTAGGGTTGGATTAGGCGGATCCGCGGTAGCGGTCCGCCTAATCAAACCCTAAAACCTTTCCCGTCCCAATTTAGGATACCCGTCCCACCCAAAAAGGGTTCACTCGGCCCCTCTAGGGTATCTTTTTGTCTTGCCGCCTTCAAATGAGAAGTAAGGGAAAGGGTTTAGGGTTGGATTAGGCGGATCCGCGGTAGCGGTCCGCCTAATCAAACCCTAAACCCTTTCCCGTCCCGTTTTAGGATACCCGGCCCCCCCAAAAAAGGGTTCACTCGGCCCCTCTAGGGTGTCTTTTTGTCTTGCCACCTTCAAATGAGAAGCAAGGGAAAGGGTTTAGGGTCGGATTAGGGGGATCCGCGGTAGCGGTCTGCCTAATCAAACCCTAAACCCTTTCCCGTTCCGTTTTAGGATACCCGGCCCCCCAAAAAAGGGTTCACTCGGCCCCCCAAAAAAGGGTTCACTCGGCCCCCCAAAAAAGGGTTCACTCGGCCCCTCTATGGTATCTTTTTGTCTTGCCGCCTTCAAATGAGAAGCAAGGGGAAGGGTTTAGGGTTGGATTAGGGGGATCCGCGGTAGGGGTCCGCCTAATCAAACCCTAAACCCTTTCCCGTCCCGTTTTAGGAAACCCCCCCCCCAAAAAAAGGGTTCACTCGGCCCCTCTAAGGTGTCTTTTTGTCTTGCCGCCTTTAAATGAGAAGCAAGGGAAAGGGTTTATTGTTGGATTAGGCGGATCCGCGGTAGCGGTCCGCCTAATCAAACCCTAAACCCTTTCCCGTCCCGTTTTAGGATACCCGGCCCCCCAAAAAAGGGTTCACTCGGCCCCTCTAGGGTATCTTTTTGTCTTGATGCCTTCAAATGAGAAGCAAGGGAAAGGGTTTAGGGTTAGATTAGGGGGATCCGTGAAAGATCATAGATCCATATTAGACTCTCTAATAAAATTAATTTATCTCATAAATTGTTATTTAGGTGATCTATGTAACATGCATGCTAATATGAAAGCATAAAAGGAAAGAACAATTTCCTTACATTGAATTTGTGGTAAAAAGAGCACAAACTAGTTCACCTTACTAGCTTGTTCTTGAGCTTATGCCAATGGAAGATCCTCCTTGCAAATCTTCAAAATAGAAGATCTCCTTCTTGTTGCACTCAAGAACTAACCCAAAAATATTAACAAGTATGAACTAGAACTTATTAATATTGTACCCTTGATTATTATTAGAAATATTACTAACTAATCTTAGTAATATTATTTATGTATACTAACAACTTAGTAGAGAGGATTATTATTTTAGAGAGAAGGTAGATGAATTTTGTTCACATGCAAATGGTAGAGTAAAGTGGTGAGGTAGAGTGAAATGTGAACAATATATGGAGTGTAGAGTAGGGAAAAGTGGCGGGTGGAGGAGTGTCTTAGTGGACAATTTTGTCTTACATTTTTATCTTACATCACATGCGAAATCTTGTATAAGATAAATTATGGTAGTATACAAAATAAGGTGAAATAATTATGTGAGTAATCATCCACTACTTTTATTTTACATGGTCCACTTGACCATATACGGGTCCATGTTGGTTCTTATTTTTGTCGCACAAATCCGTGTAATTTTTATTTTAAACATCGTATCATGTTTAAATACTTCCATAATTAATTCGTCCAATTCACTCCGTAAATATACGTGTACCACTACACATATTATTTACGTACTAATATTAATCACATTAATCAATTAGTACAATTTTAGTAAATTAACAGTTAATTAACTAAAACCCGTTTCCCAAAACTTATTATTTAATTATCGCATAATTAAATAATAAGCGCTAAACTCCTCGAGTTCGCAACTCGAAATCTCTCTAAAAATAATCGACTACCCTCTTAGTCTATAAATCAAGGGACTAAACAAATTGTATCTCATACAATTAATTAGTTATCAATTGGGGTTCGTTCCTTTAGGTGTGACCGAAAGGGGTCAGTTGAACACCGCCGTCTCACGACAATAACGTCAAACTCTAGTCAGCAACCGTTATCGATTTACGTTAATCAGGCGACGAGGATCAAATAATTAAATATCTGATAATATTCCATTAATGAGATTTATTATGTTAACGCACTATTGTGGAGGACACTAACTCCAACAATCTCCCACTTGTCCGACACAAGGTGTGCTCTACCAATTCTCTTGTCCGTTTTAATCTCCCACTCAATGCAAGGTGTCTTTCAGGTCGCACTTGCACATGAACACATCGTGAGTGGTTTTCTCGATCGGGAGTGTGACTACCTGACCGGAAAAATCTCTCACAGATTACTTCCGAGCGTGGTCACGCATTTGTAGTCATTAACTCCTCGAGTGGCCTTGAGATATAGTTACCCAACGTGGGTGGACAATTCCTGTATGCCCTATTTATCCTATTGCACAATACAGCTCACCATGACCTAGTAAATACCCTTTTGGCCTCCTTTCACGGCACGACCTAGGACAAAAACCAAAGTCACTCGGAAACGGCATCTTCTCAGATAATAGTCTCCAGTCAAAAGACTCGACTCATTAGAACATCTTAGAGATCCCTGCCACGACCAGGCGTCTATAATAGAACTTAGGGACTCTCTAAATGGTCACTGTCCGGCAAAGTGTCACACACTCTGCCTATATAATCGACTAGTCATCACGTATGACCTTATGGTGTTGAACAACCATCAATTGACTTACAATCTAGTCACTCCGAGACGTCACCTCATTAAGTGACTAGGGACAAAATACAATGTTCATCTTATTCACTTGAATAGTGTTCAACATTGTCTCCACAACTTATTCAGATAAACAAGGTATTCAATGTTTTCAATCAAACTGAATAATTGAGTTCTTAAAGAACCTCTAACAATGAATGCGATCATCACTTATGTAAATATCAATACTCTATCCAATATTTACATAACGATCTTCATCAATTAAGGTATACTGCTCAATCACATTGAGATGACATAATCATCATGTCAACCTTATGCTAATGGCTTCGGTTAGAGGATTAGCAACAATTGCATCACTCTAATTTTCATTGCAATTTTCCTTTGTTCTATGCAATCTTTTCATCACATAGAGCCTTTCTAAGTACATGTCTAAACAAGTTTTTAGACTCTGGTTCTAAAGCCAGTCAAACACTCCCACTGTTTTCACAGTCTCTAGGGAGACGATATTCGGCTAACGGAACTACTCTAGTTCCATTAAATTCCGGTTATCTTATCTCTTTTATAACATCGGATGCTGTAATGTACTTAGCTTTTCGTTCATGATTTGTAAGTATAACACTTATACATACACATCCTTCATATGACATCTTTTATGTATGACTCCTCATACATGTTTGTTTGCTTTTATACATATAATGTATAACTTATACATATTATTCTATATGCACATAACACTCTTACATGCTAACCATTCCTTAACGAGGCCCATAACATCTTATAAGCATAGGAATGTTTCCGTGTAATCCTTTTACACAAAATTCATAAATTCCTCCAAACTACAAGAGTAAATCCTCAGTGCTTCTCAAGTACTCAAGGATGCTCTTGATAATCATCTAGTGACACTCACTAGGAAATGATTGGTAATGACTTCTCATATTCTCAACATGATAAGTCCCGACGAGAGTAGCTTTTAGCATATTTAATAGATCCTGCAGCGGAAGCACAAGAGATCCTATTAATTGTTCAACAACTTGAACGAGTCAAGAATCTTATCACATAAGTCTCTTGACTATAATGATAATATCCATAGAGATCTATCTCATTAGATCCGGATAGTTAATATGCGCTATGCTACTCTCAAGTATTCACCCGAGAATATTTTTAGTCACTAATATGTCAAACACATATTTTAGACTAAGAAGTATCACCTTAGCTACATTTATAGTCAGTAATATGTCAAGCACATAATTAGACTGAGAAACTTACTTTAGCTCCCACTAAACTTCATGTATCATCATGGTACCTCGGCACTCGAGTAATACCATTTTGATAGACTACATGATTGAACCCAAAGTTCCAACTCTTTGACGTATATAGATCACAAAAGGGATCTTTCAAGCATGCTAGGCTTCTTAGCATTGACAACATCAACAAAACTTCTCCCAAGGAGAAAGTTTCATTATTCATTTGTCGAATCTCATCCTCATGAGAAGCTATATTGCTAAGAACATACGAATTGATAAAGGCATTTGGGTTGTCACAAACTCTCTATAACAAGCCCAAATTTTAAACATCTTATGTAACCTTTATGACAAGATCAAGGTAACCAACCAAAGTATTCACCTTAAATCAAGTCTCGAAAACATCTCGTGTTTCCTTCCTTATCGCATCGTGTGCAAAGAGATCAATTCGAATTGCATGGTGACACGCCATCACAAATAGTTCATACTATAGAAAAGCCTTTGATGAGGGTTTAAGATTCGTCACTTTTGAAAAGTAACGCAATATTATCGCAAAATTATCTCCTTATAATCACTGAGCTACAATAAAGAACGTCTTCTAGCATTGTACTTAGTTTGTGGGTCTTGGACTTCCGCAAGTTCAAAATTTCTCCCACTCTGTCTTCCAGAAAATGAAAATCTTTCTGGAAAGACAGTATTATGAGCCACAAACTCTTTGTTCTCGTTTTGGAGGAGTAAAAACCATGTGGTTTAATTTTGGATAACCCTCACAAATACATAAATTGGTTCTGAACATAAACATTTATGGTCCCAAATGTATAATAATGACAAATTAAGGACCCTCCCTACCCATATCTCATATGGAGTCATTAAGGCTATTATAGTCGGGTTTTAAACTTTTAGTGAGAAAATTGCTTACAAAATTACGAAAAACCTCAAACTATATCTCATAAAGTTTGGTTTATATACTTGACTACACCATACTCTACGGTGTCCCAAGGAGAAGGTATTATGTGAACTGGTTCACAATCTTCTTAGTGATTATCAAGGTCATTACTTGATATTACCCATTTGATCTTCAAAGTCATTACTTTGAAATTTCCGATTAACATCTTGATCTTGACATGCTATTGGTTTACTACTTTATTTTGAAAAAAAAATTCCACGTTTCAAAAATTACTTTTATGTCTTATTAAATAGATATGAGGTTTTCATATCTACTTAACATTACGGTAAAAGTAAGCAAGTATGTATATTACCAACTATTTGCCTTACACATCCGTATGTATATGGCCAATCACCTCACTATTGTGTTTCTTTTCTACAAAAGAAAACAAAATACATGCACACATACCATAAGACTCACAATCAAATGGTTGTTCAATGTGCTTTTCGTTTACTCGTTTGAAACGAATTTACTTGAGGTTTGATCAATATGGGTTCACTAGATTAGACACTTTAAAATCTACTAGATAGTATAATATTTAGTTTTCGTGAAGAATGTAAAATTCCTCTAACTTGAGTGGTCTAAACCAACCACCAAGTTATCATAGGAGTAGGTACAACCTTTTGTTTTAAATCACATGAGTGATGCCTTCTATGTATAAACATAGATAATTACATTCTTTTAAAACCAAATTTAGGTACATTTGTCCCCATAGAAATCATTGCTAATCTAGCACCATTTCGATACAAAAAATGTCCTATGCTAGACGTCTTACGTTTTATCAATTCATGTAAACTTCTTTACAAGTAAATGACCCGTACTTGGTATTTCATACCAAGGTAGTGGAACTAGCCTATCCATTGAGTAGATTTCTCTTTCAACTTTGTTCTATCGCATACATCTAGGGTTGATACTTCTTAACTCCCACTCACTTTCACATTCCTCTTTGCTTCAATCAAGCAAAAATGAATCTCATGAAGACCGCTCTTCAAGTCATTCGTGATATTTTATACACTTAGTAGAGTGATTTACTATAAAGTGAGTGCAACATGTGGTAAAATCTCAACTTCTTGCGAAATTGGACTACCTAACCGTTCAATTGTTATCATATGCCTAAATTCTTTAGCGCATAAACAATCGATTTGGGTTTTATTGAATTGAGCCATTTGACGGTATCATATTAGAGTATTCTAAGTGTTTTTGAAAACTCTTTTCGCAAACTTTTGAATTACTCTTGAGTAATTAAAACTAATATGTCAACATCATGACGGAGGTGTCACTTTCGAAATCAAGACTCTCTTGATAAAATGTGACTTCCTTTTAAACTCGTAATATGAGTTTGCAACATAAAACCCCTTTTTTAAATATGTATGGATGTTAAGTTGTAAAATAATCGCAATAATTGTTGTAAGCTTATGTAGGTGAATTAGAAAATCATGTTACCAATCATTGCTACCGAATTCCTTCAAAGAAACCGCTTCCTATGAAAGAACGAAACGAGTATAATAATAAATAGAGGATGAAAGGAGGATGAAGTGCGCGATGTCATTGTAAATTCATTAATGAAAAAGAACGAAAAATAGGAAAAATTAACATTCAATGTTTTAAAAATACTTGTGAAAACATGTTCAACAAGTTTTAACATTTATATAATGATCTCCCACTAAATTATATAAATGATTCCAAGATCCGTCTTTAGACAAAAATAGGCATCGCTTGGGCGAAACATCCCATAATTGTGTAAATTCGGTAAGTCACGTTGACTAATTCTACCTCTAGAACTCTTGGTCGACGAATTTCCTTAAATCCATCTACTAGCCCCGGAACACAAGACCGTCTTATTTCCCGTTGAGTCCAACCAACTTTGGCATGTAATAACCGCTTACCACCCTACTTACCCAAGGTAAAAAGAGAACACCCCGCTTGGGCGAGCGTGGCTCTAATGAACAAGAGATTCATAGGTGTTACTAATTGGTAAGGCTAATCTCAATTTTAGTTATGTGAGAGATCTTGTCAATTTAGTCATAAATTCCTTATAAGTTAATTAATTCGGTGAATGTAAATGACGTGAATTGACAACCGTGAAAATAAAATGCATGTGAATGGCGATTTTGGCATGCGCGAAAATAAAACAAGCAAACATGTAAGCATATGAATAAATCCTAGTATGGCCACCTAGTTAATAAAAACTAGTCTATTACATTTCGGAAACCAACTCCTTGGTCCCTTGCCTCTTCATTCCATAAGTGGCTCCTTCTTGTGGGATTTGGAACACCTTCCAAAAATAGACACTGTCTCGATGTAATCCGTCTTTTGGAAACGCCGGTAAGAATAACTATTACAATTGAATTAAATAGCTATTCCTATTATACATTAATTAATAAAATAAATAAAACTATTAATTAATTACAAACCGACGATACGAGATCGTATTTAATTACAAACAAATCGATATTCCCATTCATTTCGGGTAATAACGATTAAAATTAACTAGGCCATACTAGGTACAACAAGATAAATACTTTAAATAAATGACAATCATTCATTCAACTTATATAAATATGCTTAAAATGCTGTAAAATGATGCCAAAATTGCCCTATCTATCATTCGTTGGTATCCATCTCGGTTTTTGTGGATTTAATCGATTTTTAACATGTAAAAATCAATAATGAACTCTTAAATCTCAATTATGTCCAAACTAATTGTCCAAACTGTTTTGAACCTCAAAATTAGTCCTCACTAATTTTATGATAAATAATTAGTTTGATTTGGTGATATTTTGCTAATTTAATCAATAAAATCATAATATTTAAGTAAAAATCCAAAATAATTGAAAAATTACCCAAAAAATTGAAACAAAAATTTTAGTATTTTGGAACACTCCCAAGAACACCAAAATGTCAGAAAAATTGCGCAAAAATTCCGGATAAATTTTATGAAGAAAAAGATCGATATTTATCGGTTTTTAACCACTAAAACCAATAAACATCAAAACAAAGTGAAAACACACATGCAAAATCACTTTTGACATTTAAATATTATTCTTAAATGTACATAAATTTATCATGGGCAGAATCAAAAGTTTCGAAATTATGATTAATTAATTTCACTTTTATCGACTTTTAACTCAAAAAATCAATAAACATGCAAAAATTCGAACCAACCTTCAACCTTTTGCATACAATTAGTAGAAAACATGCATGAACTACCATAAAACATCCATACACCGAATCAACTTTTAACTAATTTTAGTCAATTTTTCACTAAAATGTGACATTTTGACTCGGTTTTCTACCAAAAAACATTAAAAATAGCAAAATAACTTCAAAAATCACCAAACAATTCCACAAACCTTTTGAGATCAGTTGGTATGCATGTCCCAAAAATTTCGTGCTAAAACCTCTTCTAACACCATTTTTGAGTTTTTACAAATTATCTCATAATTCATTAAAATGCTTAAAATCAACATGCAAATTACAAGCCTTATCTCTGATACCACTTGAAAGATCATAGATCCATATTAGACTCTCTAATAAAATTAATTTATCTCATAAATTGTTATTTAGGTGATCTATGTAACATGCATGCTAATATGAAAGCATAAAAGGAAAGAACAATTTCCTTACATTGAATTTGTGGTAAAAAGGGCACAAACTAGTTCACCTTACTAGCTTGTTCTTGAGGTTATGCCAATGGAAGATCCTCCTTGCAAATCTTCAAAATAGAAGATCTCCTTCTTGTTGCACCCAAGAACTAACCCAAAAATATTAACAAGTATGAACTAGAACTTATTAATATTGTACCCTTGATTATTATTAGAAATATTACTAACTAATCTTAGTAATATTATTTATGTATACTAACAACTTAGTAGAGAGGATTATTATTTTAGAGAGAAGGTAGATGAATTTTGTTCACATGAAAATGGTAGAGTAAAGTGGTGAGGTAGAGTGAAATGTGAACAATATATGGAGTGTAGAGTAGGGAAAAGTGGCGGGTGGAGGAGTGTCTTAGTGGACAATTTTGTCTTACATTTTTATCTTACATCACATGCAAAATCTTGTATAAGATAAATTATGGTAGTATACAAAATAAGGTGAAATAATTATGTGAGTAATCATCCACTACTTTTATTTTACACGGTCCACTTGACCATATACGGGTCCATGTTGGTTCTTATTTTTGTCGCACAAATCCGTGTAATTTTTATTTTAAACATCGTATCATGTTTAAATACTTCCATAATTAATTCGTCCAATTCACTCCGTAAATATACGTGTACCACTACACATATTATTTACGTACTAATATTAATCACATTAATCAATTAGTACAATTTTAGTAAATTAACAATTAATTAACTAAAACCCGTTTCCCAAAACTTATTATTTAATTATCGCATAATTAAATAATAATAATAAACTCCTCGAGTTCGCAACTCGAAATCTCTCTAAAAATAATCGACTAACCTCTTAGTCTATAAATCAAGGGACTAAACAAATTGTATCTCATACAATTAATTAGTTATCAATTGGGGTTCGTTCCTTTAGGTGTGACCGAAAGGGGTCAGTTGATCACCGCCGTCTCACGACAATAACGTCAAACTCTAGTCAGCCAACCGTTATCGATTTACGTTAATCAACTAACGAGGATCAAATAATTAAATATCTGATGATATTCCATTAATGAGATTTATTATGTTAACGCACTATTGTGGAGGACACTAACTCCAACAATCCGCGGTAGCGGTCCGCCTAATCAAACCCTAAACCCTTTCCCGTCCCGTTTTAGGATACCCGGCCCCCCAAAAAAGGGTTCAGTCGGCCCCTCTAGGGTGTCGTTTTGTCTTGCCGCCTTCAAATGAGAAGCAAGGGAAAGGGTTTAGGGTTGGATTAGGGGGATCCGCGGTATCGGTCCGCCTAATCAAACCCTAAACCCTTTCCCGTCCCGCTTTAGGATACTCGGCCCCCCAAAAAAGGGTTCACTCGGCCCCTCTAGGGTGTCTTTTTGTCTTGCCGCCTTCAAATGAGAAGCAAGGGAAAGGGTTTAGGGTTGGATTAGGCGGATCCGCGGTAGCGGTCCGCCTAATCAAACCCTAAACCCTTTCCCGTCCCGTTTTAGGATACCCGGCCCCCCAAAAAAGGGTTCACTCGGCCCCTCTAGGGTGTCTTTTTGTCTTGCCGCCTTCAAATGAGAAGCAAGGGAAAGGGTTTAGGGTTGGATTAGGCGGATCCGCGGTAGCGGTCCGCCTAATCAAACCCTAAACCCTTTCCCGTCCCAATTTAGGATACCCGTCCCACCCAAAAAGGGTTCACTCGACCCCTCTAGGGTGTCTTTTTGTCTTGCAGCCTTCAAATGAGAAGCAAGGGAAAGGGTTTAGGGTTTAGGGTTGGATTAGGCGGATCCGCGATAGCGGTCCGCCTAATCAAACCCTAAACCCTTTCCCGTCCCGTTTTAGGATATGCGGCCTCCCAAAAAAGGGTTCACTCGGCCCCTCTAGGGTGTCTTTTTGTCTTGCCGCCTTCAAATGAGAAGCAAGGGAAAGGGTTTAGGGTTGGATTAGGGGGATCCGTGGTAGCGGTCCGCCTAATCAAACCCTAAACCCTTTCCCGTTCGGTTTTAGGATACCCGGCCCCCCAAAAAAGGGTTCACTCGGCCCCTCTATGGTGTCTTTTTGTCTTTCCGCCTTCAAATGAGAAGCAAGGGAAAGGGTTTAGGGTTGGATTAGGGGGATCCGCGGTATCGGTCCGCCTAATCAAACCCTAAACCCTTTCCCGTCCCGTTTTAGGATACCCGGCCCCCCAAAAAAGGGTTCACTCGGCCCCTCTAGGGTGTCTTTTTGTCTTGCCGCCTTCAAATGAGAAGCAAGGGAAAGGGTTTAGGGTTGGATTAGGCGGATCCGCGGTAGCGGTCCGCCTAATCAAACCCTAAACCCTTTCCCGTCCCAATTTAGGATACCCGGCCCCCCAAAAAGGGTTCACTCGGCCCCTCTAGGGTGTCTTTTTGTCTTGCCGCCTTCAAATGAGAAGCAAGGGAAAGGGTTTAGGGTTGGATTAGGCGGATCCGCGGTAGCGGTCCGCCTAATCAAACCCTAAACCCTTTCCCGTCCCGTTTTAGGATACCCGTCCCACCCAAAAAGGGTTCACTCGGCCCCTCTAGGATGTCTTTTTGTCTTGCCGCCTTCAAATGAGAAGCAAGTGAAAGGGTTTAGGGTTGGATTAGGGGGATCCGCGGTAGGGGTCCGCCTAATCAAACCCTAAACCCTTTCCCGTCCCGTTTTAGGAAACCCGCCCCCCCCCCCCCCAAAAAAAGTGTTCACTCGGCCCCTCTATGGTGTCTTTTTGTCTTGCCGCCTTTAAATGAGAAGCAAGGGAAAGGGTTTATTGTTGGATTAGGCGGATCCGCGGTAGCGGTCCGCCTAATCAAACCCTAAACCCTTTCCCGTCCCGTTTTAGGATACCCGGCCCCCCAAAAAAGGGTTCACTCGGCCCCTCTAGGGTGTCTTTTTGTCTTGCCGCCTTCAAATGAGAAGCAAGGGAAAGGGTTTAGGGTTAGATTAGGGGGATCCGTGAAAGATCATAGATCCATATTAGACTCTCTAATAAAATTAATTTATCTCATAAATTGTTATTTAGGTGATCTATGTAACATGCATGCTAATATGAAAGCATAAAAGGAAAGAACAATTTCCTTACATTGAATTTGAGGTAAAAAGGGCACAAACTAGTTCACCTTATTAGCTTGTTCTTGAGGTTATGCGAATGGAAGATCCTCCTTGCAAATCTTCAAAATAGAAGATCTCCTTCTTGTTGCACCCAAGAAGTAACCCAAAAATATTAACAAGTATGAACTAGAACTTATTAATATTGTACCCTTGATTATTATTAGAAATATTACTAACTAATCTTAGTAATATTTTTTATGTATACTAACAACTTAGTAGAGAGGATTATTATTTTAGAGAGAAGGTAGATGAATTTTGTTCACATGCAAATGGTAGAGTGAAATGTGAACAATATATGGAGTGTAGAGTAGGGAAAAGTGGTGGGTGGAGGAGTGTCTTAGTGGACAATTTTGTCTTACATTTTTATCTTACATCACATGCGAAATCTTGTATAAGATAAATTATGGTAGTATACAAAATAAGGTGAAATAATTATGTGAGTAATCATCCACTACTTTTATTTTACACGGTCCACTTGACCATATACGGGTCCATGTTGGTTCTTATTTTTGTCGCACAAATCCGTGTAATTTTTATTTTAAACATCGTATCATGTTTAAATACTTCCATAATTAATTCGTCCAATTCACTCCGTAAATATACGTGTACCACTACACATATTATTTACGTACTAATATTAATCACATTAATCAATTAGTACAATTTTAGTAAATTAACAATTAATTAACTAAAACCCGTTTCCCAAAACTTATTATTTAATTATCGCATAATTAAATAATAACTGTCGCTCCTCGAGTTCGCAACTCGAAATCTCTCTAAAAATAATCGACTAACCTCTTAGTCTATAAATCAAGGGACTAAACAAATTGTATCTCATACAATTAATTAGTTATCAATTGGGGTTCGTTCCTTTAGGTGTGACCGAAAGGGGTCAGTTGATCACCGCCGTCTCACGACAATAACGTCAAACTCTAGTCAGCCAACCGTTATCGATTTACGTTAATCAACTAACGAGGATCAAATAATTAAATATCTGATGATATTCCATTAATGAGATTTATTATGTTAACGCACTATTGTGGAGGACACTAACTCCAACAATCCGCGGTAGCGGTCCGCCTAATCAAACCCTAAACCCTTTCCCGTCCCGTTTTAGGATACCCGGCCCCCCAAAAAAGGGTTTAGTCGGCCCCTCTAGGGTGTCTTTTTGTCTTGCCGCCTTCAAATGAGAAGCAAGGGAAAGGGTTTAGGGTTGGATTAGGGGGATCCGCGGTATCGGTCCGCCTAATCAAACCCTAAACCCTTTCCCGTCCCGTTTTAGGATACCCGGCCCCCCAAAAAGGGTTCACTCGGCCCCTCTAGGGTGTCTTTTTGTCTTGCCGCCTTCAAATGAGAAGTAAGGGAAAGGGTTTAGGGTTGGATTAGAGGGATCCGCGGTAGCGGTCCGCCTAATTGAACCCTAAACCCTTTCCCGTTCCGTTTTAGGATACCCGGCCTCCCAAAAAAGGGTTCACTCGGCCCCTCTATGGTGTCTTTTTGTCTTGCCGCCTTCAAATGAGAAGCAAGGGAAAGGTTTTAGGGTTGGATTAGGGGGATCCGCGGTAGCGGTCCGCCTAATCAAACCCTAAACCCTTTCCCGTCCCGTTTTAGGATACCCGGCCCCCCAAAAAAGGGTTCACTCGGCCCCTCTAGGGTGTCTTTTTGTCTTGCCGCCTTCAAATGAGAAGCAAGGTAAAGGGTTTAGGGTTGGATTAGGGGGATCCGCGGTAGCGGTCCGCCTAATCAAACCCTAAACCCTTTCCCGTCCCGTTTTAGGATACCCGGCCCCCAAAAAAAGGGTTTACTCGGCCCCTTTAGGTTGTCCATTTGTCATGCCGCCTTCAAATGAGAAGCAAGGGAAAGGGTTTAGGGTTGGATTAGGCGGATCCGCGGTAGCGGTCCGCCTAATCAAACCCTAAACCCTTTCCCGTCCCAATTTAGGATACCCGTCCCACCAAAAAAGGGTTCACTCGGCCCCTCTAGGGTGTCTTTTTGTCTTGCCGCCTTCCAATGAGAAACAAGGGAAAGGGTTTAGGGTTGGATTAGGCGGATCCGCGGTAGCGGTCCGCCTAATCAAACCCTAAACCCTTTCCCGTCCCGTTTTAGGATACCCGGCCCCCCAAAAAAAGGGTTCACTCGGCCCCTCTAGGGTGTCTTTTTGTCTTGCCGCCTTCAAATGAGAAGCAAGGGAAAGGGTTTAGGGTTGGATTAGGGGGATCCGCGGTAGCGGTCCGCCTAATCAAACCCTAAACCCTTTCCCGTCCCAATTTAGGATACCCGTCCCACCCAAAAAGGGTTCACTCGGCCCCTCTAGGGTGTCTTTTTGTCTTGCCGCCTTCAAATGAGAAGCAAGGGAAAGGGTTTAGGGTTGGATTAGGCGGATTCGCGGTAGCGGTCCGTCTAATCAAACCCTAAACCCTTTCCCGTCCCGTTTTAGGATACCCGGCCCCCCAAAAAAGGGTTCACTCGGCCCCTCTAGGGTATCTTTTTGTCTTGCCGCCTTCAAATGAGAAGCAAGGGAAAGGGTTTAGGGTTGGATTAGGGGATCCGAAAGCGGTCCGCCTAATCAAACCATAAACCCTTTCCATAAATTGTTTTTAGGATACCCGGCCCCCCAAAAAAGGGTACACTCGGCCCCTCTATGGTGTCTTTTTGTCTTGCCGCCTTCAAATGAGAAGCAAGGGAAAGGGTTTAGGGTTGGATTAGGCGGATCCGCGGTAGCGGTCCGCCAAATCAAACCCTAAACCCTTTCCAGTATGAACTAGAATCTTATTAATATTGTGATTATTTTAGGATAACTAATCGGCCCCCTAAAAAAGGGTTCACTTATTCTAGGGTGTCTTTTTGTCTTGATGCCTTCAAATGAGAAGAACAGGAAAGGGTTTAGGGTTGGATTGGGTGGGGATCCGTCTTAGTGGACAATTCCGTCCATTTTAATCAAACCCTAAACCCTTTCCCGATAAATTTTAGGATACAAAATAAGCCCCCCAAAAAAGGGTTTACTCGGCCCCTCTAGGTTGTCTTTTTGTCATGCCGCCTTCAAATGAGAAGCAAGGGAAAGGGTTTAGGGTTGGATTAGGCGGATTATTTTAAACGGTCCGCCTAATCAAATCCTAAACCCTTTCCGTCCCAATTTAGGATACCCGTCCCACCCAAAAAGGGTTCACTCGGCCCCTCTAGGGTGTCTTTTTGTCGTGCCGCCTTCCAATGAGAAGCAAGGGAAAGGGTTTAGGATTGGATTAGGGGGATCCGCGGTAACGGTCCGCCTAATCAAACCTTAAACCCTTTCCCGTCCCGTTTTAGGATACCCGGCCCCCCAAAAAAGGGTTTAGTCGGCCCCTCTAGGGTGTCTTTTTGTCTTGCCGCTTTCAAATGAGAAGCAAGGGAAAGGGTTTAGGGTTGGATTAGGGGGATCCGCGGTAGCGGTCCGCCTAATCAAACCCTAAACCCTTTCCCGTCCCGTTTTAGGATACCTGGCCCCTCTAGGTTGTCTTTTTGTCATGCCACCTTCAAATGAGAAGCAAGGGAAAGGGTTTAGGGTTGGATTAGGCGGATCCGCGGTAGCGGTCCGCCTAATCAAATCCTAAACCCTTTCCCGTCCCAATTTAGGATACCCGTCCCACCCAAAAAGGGTTCACTCGGCCCCTCTAGGGTGTCTTTTTGTCTTGCCGCCTTCAAATGAGAAGCAAGGGAAATGGTTTAGGGTTGGATTAGGCGGATCCGCGGTAGCGGTCCGCCTAATCAAACCCTAAACCCTTTCCCGTCCCGTTTTAGGATACCCGGCCCCCCAAAAAAGGGTTCACTCGGCCCCTCTAGGGTGTCTTTTTGTCTTGCCGCCTTCAAATGAGAAGCAAGGGAAAGGGTTTAGGGTTGGATTAGGGGATCCGCGGTAGCGGTCCGCCTAATCAAACCCTAAACCCTTTCCCGTCCCGTTTTAGGATACCCGGCCCCCCAAAAAAGGGTTCACTCGGCCCCTCTAGGGTGTCTTTTTGTCTTGCCGCCTTCAAATGAGAAGCAAGGGAAAGGGTTTAGGGTTGGATTAGGGGAATCCGCGGTAGCGGTCCGCCTAATCAAACCCTAAACCCTTTCCCGTCCCAATTTAGGATACCCGTCCCACCAAAAAAGGGTACACTCGTCCCCTCTAGGGTGTCTTTTTGTCTTGCCGCCTTCAAATGAGAAGCAAGGGAAAGGGTTTAGGGTTGGATTAGGCGGATCCGCGGTAGCGGTCCATCTAATCAAACCCTAAACCCTTTCCCGTCCCGTTTTAGGATACCCGGCCCCCCAAAAAAGGGTTCACTCGGCCCCTCTAGGGTGTCTTTTTGTCTTGCCGCCTTCAAATGAGAAGCAAGGGAAAGGGTTTAGGGTTGGATTAGGGGGATCCGTGGTAGCGGTCCGCCTAATCAAACCCTAAACCCTTTCCCGTCCCGTTTTAGGATACCCGGCCCCCAAAAAAGGGTTCACTCGGCCCCTCTAGGGTGTCTTTTTGTCTTGCCGCCTTCAAATGGGAAGCAAGGAAAGGGTTTAGGGTTAGATTAGAGGGATCCGTGAAAGATCATAGCGGTCCGCCTAATCAAACCCTAAACTCTTTCCCGTCCCGTTTTAGGATACCCGGCCCCCCAAAAAAGGGTTCACTCGGCCCCTCTATGGTGTCTTTTTGTCTTGCCGTCTTCAAATGAGAAGCAAGGGAAAGGGTTTAGGGTTGGATTAGGGGATCCGCGGTAGCGGTCCGCCGAATCAAACCCTAAACCCTTTCCCGACCCGTTTTAGGATACCCGGCCCCCCAAAAAAGGATTCACTCGGCCCCTCTAGGGTGTCTTTTTGTCTTGCCGCCTTCAAATGAGAAACAAGGGAAAGGGTTTAGGGTTAGATTAGGGGGATCCGCGGTAGCGGTCCGCCTAATCAAACCCTAAACCCTTTTCCGTGGTAGAGTGAAATTTTAGGATACTAGGCCCCCAAAAAAGGGTTCACTCGGCCCCTCTATTGTGTATTTTTGTCTTGCCGCCTTCAAATGAGAAGATAAATTATGGTAAGGAAAGGGTTTAGGGTTGGATTAGGGGTTCCGCGGTAGCGGTCCGCCTAATCAAACCCTAAACCCTTTCCCGTCCCGCTTTAGGATACCCGGCCCCCCAAAAAAGGGTTCACTCGGCCCCTCTAGGGTGTCTTTTTGTCTTGCCGCCTTCAAATGAAAAGCAAGGGAAAGGGTTTAGGGTTGGATTAGGGGATTCACGTTAGAGGTCCGCCTAATCAAACCCTAAACCCTTTCCCGTCCCGTTTTTTAGGATACCCCCACCCCCCCAAAAAAAAGGGTTCACTCGGCCCCTCTAGGGTGTCTTTTTGTCTCGCCGCCTTCAAATGAGAAGCAAGGGAAAGGGTTTAGGGTTGGATTAGGCGGATCCGCGGTAGCGGTCCGCCTAATCAAACCCTAAACCCTTTCCCGTCCCAATTTAGGATACCCTTCCCACCCAAAAAGGGTTCACTAGGCCCCTCTAGGGTGTCTTTTTGTCTTGCCGCCTTCCAATGAGAAGCAAGGGAAAGGGTTTAGGGTTGGATTAGGCGGTCCGCCTAATCAAACCCTAAACCCTTTCCCGTCCCGTTTTAGGATACCCGGCCCCAAAAAAAAAGGGTTCACTCGCCCCCTCCGGGGTGTCTTTTTGTCTTGCCGCCTTCAAATGAGAAGCAAGGTAAAGGGTTTAGGGTTGGATTAAGGGGATCCGCGGTAGCGGTCCGCCTAATCAAACCCTAAACCCTTTCCCGTCCCAATTTAGGATACTCGTCCCACCTAAAAAGGGTACACTCGTCCCCTCTAGGGTGTCTTTTTGTCTTGCCGCCTTCAAATGAGAAGCAAGGGAAAGGGTTTAGGGTTGGATTAGGCGGTCCGCCTAATCAAACCCTAAACCCTTTCCCGTCCCGTTTTAGGATACCCGGCCCCCCAAAAAACGGTTCACTCGACCCCTCTGGGGTGTCTTTTTGTCTTGCCGCCTTCAAATGAGAAGCAAGGTAAAGGGTTTAGGGTTGGATTAGGGGGATCCGCGGTAGCGGTCCGCCTAATCAAACCCTAAACCCTTTCCCGTCCCAATTTAGGATACTCGTCCCACCCAAAAAGGGTTCACTCGGCCCCTCTAGGGTGTCTTTTTGTCTTGCCGCCTTCAAATGAGAAGCAAGGGAAAGGGTTTAGGGTTGGATTAGGCGGATCCGTGGTAGCGGTCCATCTAATCAAACCCTAAACCCTTTCCCGTCCCGTTTTAGGATACCCGGCCCCCCAAAAAAGGGTTCACTCGGCCTCTCTAGGGTGTCTTTTTGCCTTGCCGCCTTCAAATGAGAAGCAAGGGAAAGGGTTTAGGGTTAGATTAGGGGATCCGCGGTAGCGGTCCGCCTAATCAAACCATAAACCCTTTCCCGTTCCGTTTTAGGATACCCGGCCCCCCAAAAAAGGGTTCAGTCGGCCCTCTATGGTGTCTTTTTGTCTTGCCGCCTTCAAATGAGAAGCAAGGGAAAGGGTTTAGGGTTGGATTAGGGGGATCCGCGGTAGCGGTCCGCCTAATCAAACCCTAAACCCTTTCCCGTCCCAATTTAGGATACCCGTCCCACCCAAAAAGGGTTCACTCGGCCCCTCTAGGGCGTCTTTTTGTCTTGCCGCCTTCCAATGAGAAGCAAGGGAAAGGGTTTAGGGTTGGATTAGGCGGATCCGCGGTAGCGGTCCGCCTAATCAAACCCTAAACCCTTTCCCGTCCCGTTTTAGGATACCCGGCCCCCCAAAAAAGGGTTCACTCGGCCCCTCTAGGGTGTCTTTTTGTCTTGCCGCCTTCAAATGAGAAGCAAGGGAAAGGGTTTAGGGTTGGATTAGGGGATCCGCGGTAGCGGTCCGCCTAATCAAACCCTAAACCCTTTCCCGTCCCGTTTTAGGATACCCGGCCCCCCAAAAAAGGGTTCACTCGACCCCTCTAGTGTGTCTTTTTGTCTTGCCGCCTTCAAATGGGAAGCAAGGTAAAGGGTTTAGGGTTAGATTAGAGGGAAAAGTAGGTCCGCCTAATCAAACCCTAAACTCTTTCCCGTCCCGTTTTAGGATACCCGGCCCCCAAAAAAGGGTTCACTCGGCCCCTCTATGGTGTCTTTTTGTCTTGCCGTCTTCAAATGAGAGCAAAAAAGGAAAGGGTTTAGGGTTGGATTAGGCGGATCCGCGGTCCCCCAAAAAAGGGTTTAGGGTTGGATTAGGCGGAGGGTTTAGGGTTGGGTTGCGATCCGTCTAATCAAACCCTAAACCCTTTCCCGTCCCGTTTTAGGATACCCGCCCCCCCAAAAAAGGATTCACTCGGCCCCTCTAGGGTGTCTTTTTGTCTTGCCGCCTTCAAATGAGAAACAAGGGAAAGGGTTTAGGGTTAGATTAGGGGGATCCGCGGTAGCGGTCCGCCTAATCAAACCCTAAACCCTTTTCCGTCCCGTTTTAGGATACCCGGCCCCCCAAAAAAGGGTTCACTCGGCCCCTCTATTGTGTATTTTTGTCTTGCCGCCTTCAAATGAGAAGCAAGGGAAAGGGTTTAGTGTTGGATTAGGGGGTTCCGCGGTAGCGGTCCGCCTAATCAAACCCTAAACCCTTTCCCGTCCCGTTTTATGATACCCGGCCCCCCAAAAAGGGTTCACTCGGCCCCTCTAGGGTGTCTTTTTGTCTTGCCGCCTTCAAATGAGAAGCAAGGGAAAGGGTTTAGGGTTGGATTAGGGGGATTCACGTTAGAGGTCCGCCTAATCAAACCCTAAACCCTTTCCCGTCCCGTTTTAGGATACCCGGCCCCCCCAAAAAGGGTTCACTCGGCCCCTCTAGGGTGTCTTTTTGTCTTGCCGCCTTCAAATGAGAAGCAAGGGAAAGGGTTTAGGGTTGGATTAGGGGGATCCGCGGTAGCAGCCGCCTAATCAAACCCTAAACCCTTTCCCGTCCCGTTTTAGGATACCCGGCCCCCCAAAAATGGGTTCACTCGGCCCCTCTAGGTTGTCTTTTTGTCATGACGCCTTCAAATGAGAAGCAAGGGAAAGGGTTTAGGGTTGGATTAGGCGGATCCGCGGTAGCGGTCCACCTAATCAAACCCTAAACCCTTTCCCGTCCCGTTTTAGGATACCCGGCCCCCAAACAAACGGTTCACTCGGCCCCTCTAGGGTGTCTTTTTGTCTTGCCGCCTTCAAATGAGAAGAAAGGGAAAGGGTTTAGGGTTGGATTAGGGTGATCCGCGGTAGCGGTCCACCTAATCAAACCCTAAACCCTTTCCCGTCCCGTTTTAGGATACCCGGCCCCCCAAAAAAGGGTTTACTCGGCCCCTCTAGGGTGTCTTTTTGTCTTGCCGCCTTCAAATGAGAAGCAAGGGAAAGGGTTTAGGGTTGGATTAGGGGATCCGCGGTAGCGGTCCGCCTAATCAAACCCTAAACCCTTTCCCGTCCCGTTTTAGGATACTCGTCCCACCCAAAAAGGGTTCACTCGGCCCCTCTAGGGTGTCTTTTTGTCTTGCCGCCTTCCAATGAGAAGCAAGGGAAAGGGTTTAGGGTTGGATTAGGCGGATCCGCGGTAGCGGTCCGCCTAATTAAACCCTAAACCCTTTCCCGTCCCGTTTTAGGATACCCGGCCCCCCAAAAAACGGTTCACTCGGCCCCTCTAGGGTGTCTTTTTGTCTTGCCGCCTTCAAATGAGAAGCAAGGGAAAGGGTTTAGGGTTGGATTAGGGGATCCGCGGTAGCGGTCCGCCTAATCAAACCCTAAACCCTTTCCCGTCCCGTTTTAGGATACCCGGCCCCCCAAAAAAGGGTTCACTCGGCCCCTCTAGGTTGTCTTTTTGTCATGACGCCTTCAAATGATAAGCAAGGGAAAGGGTTTAGGGTTGGATTAGGCGGATCCGCGGTAGCGGTCCACTTAATCAAACCCTAAACCCTTTCCCGTCCCGTTTTAGGATACCCGGCCCCCAAAAAAACGGTTCACTCGGCCCCTCTAGGGTGTCTTTTTGTCTTGCCGCCTTCAAATGAGAAGTAAGGGAAAGGGTTTAGGGTTGGATTAGGGTGATCCGCGGTAGCGGTCCGCCTAATCAAACCCTAAACCCTTTCCCGTCCCGTTTTAGGATACCCGGCCCCCCAAAAAAGGGTTTAGTCGGCCCCTCTAGGGTGTCTTTTTATCTTGCCGCTTTCAAATGAGAAGCAAGGGAAAGGGTTTAGGGTTGGATTAGGGGTATCCGCGGTAGCGGTCCGCCTAATCAAACCCTAAACCCTTTCCCGTCCCGTTTTAGGATACTCGTCCCACCCAAAAAGGGTTCACTCGGCTCCTCTAGGGTGTCTTTTTGTCTTGCCGCCTTCCAATGAGAAGCAAGGGAAAGGGTTTAGGGTTGGATTAGGCGGATCCGCGGTAGCGGTCCGCCTAATCAAACCCTAAACCCTTTCCCGTCCCGTTTTAGGATACCCGGCCCCCCAAAAAAGGGTTCACTCGGCCCCTCTAGGGTGTCTTTTTGTCTTGCCGCCTTCAAATGAGAAGCAAGGGAAAGGGTTTAGGGTTGGATTAGGGGGATCCGCGGTAGCGGTCCGCCTAATCAAACCCTAAACCCTTTCCCGTCCCGTTTTAGGATACCCGGCCCCTCAAAAAAGGGTTCACTCGGCCCATCTAGGGTGTCTTTTTGTCTTGCCGCCTTCAAATGAGAAGCAAGGGAAAGGGTTTAGGGTTGGATTTGGGGGATTCACGGTAGCGGTCCGCCTAATCAAACCCTAAACCCTTTCCCGTCCCGTTTTAGGATACTCGTCCCACCCAAAAAGGGTTCACTCGGCCCCTCTAGGGTGTCTTTTTGTCTTGCCGCCTTCAAATGAGAAGCAAGGGAAAGGGTTTAGGGTTGGATTAGGCGGATCCGCGGTAGCGGTCCGCCTAATCAAACCCTAAACCCTTTCCCGTCCCGTTTTAGGATACCGGCCCCCCAAAAGGGGTTCACTCGGCCCCTCTAGGGTGTCTTTTTGTCTTGCCGCCTTCAAATGAGAAGCAAGGGAAAGGGTTTAGGGTTGGATTAGGGGATCCGCGGTAGCGGTCCGCCTAATCAAACCCTAAACCCTTTCCCGTCCCGTTTTAGGATACCTGGGCCCCAAAAAAGGGTTCACTCGGCCCCTCTAGGGTGTCTTTTGTCTTGCCGCCTTCAAATGAGAAGCAAGGGAAAGGGTTTAGGGTTGGATTAGGGGGATCCGCGGTAGCGGTCCGCCTAATCAAACCCTAAACCCTTTCCCGTCCCGTTTTAGGATACCCGGCCCCCCAAAAAAGGGTTCACTCGGCCCCTCTATGTTGTATTTTTGTCTTGCCGCCTTCAAATGAGAAGCAAGGGAAAGGGTTTAGGGTTGGATTAGGGGGATCCGCGGTAGCGGTCCGCCTAATCAAACCCTAAACCCTTTCCCGTCCCGTTTTAGGATACCCGGCCCCCAAAAAAGGGTTCACTCGGCCCCTCTAGGGTGTCTTTTTTTCTTGCCGCCTTCAAATGAGAAGCAAGGGAAAGGGTTTAGGGTTGGATTAGGGGGATTCACGGTAGCGGTCCGCCTAATCAAACCCTAAACCCTTTCCCGTCCCGTTTTAGGATACCCGGCCCCCCAAAAAAGGGTTTAGTCGGCCCCTCTAGGGTGTCTTTTTGTCTTGCCGCTTTCAAATGAGAAGCAAGGGAAAGGGTTTAGGGTTGGATTAAGGGTATCCGCGGTAGCGGTCCGCCTAATCAAACCATAAACCCTTTCCCGTCCCGTTTTAGGATACTCGTCCCACCCAAAAAGGGTTCAGTCGGCCCCTCTAGGGCGTCTTTTTGTCTTGACGCCTTCCAATGAGAAGCAAGGGAAAGGGTTTAGGGTTGGATTAGGCGGATCCGCGGTAGCGGTCCGCCTAATCAAACCCTAAACCCTTTCCCGTCCCGTTTTAGGATACCCGGCCCCCCAAAAAAGGGTTCACTCGGCCCCTCTAGGGTGTCTTTTTGTCTTGCCGCCTTCAAATGAGAAGCAAGGGAAAGGGTTTAGGGTTGGATTTGGGGGATCCGCGGTAGCGGTCCGCCTAATCAAACCATAAACCCTTTCCCGTCCCGTTTTAGGATACCCGGCCCCCCAAAAAAGGGTTCACTCGGCCCATCTAGGGTGTCTTTTTGTCTTGCCGCCTTCAAATGAGAAGCAAGGGAAAGGGTTTAGGGTTGGATTTGGGGGATTCACGGTAGCGGTCCGCCTAATCAAACCCTAAACCCTTTCCCGTCCCGTTTTAGGATACTCGTCCCACCCAAAAAGGGTTCACTCGGCCCCCCTAGGGTGTCTTTTTGTCTTGCCGCCTTCCAATGAGAAGCAAGGGAAAGGGTTTAGGGTTGGATTAGGCGGATCCGCGGTAGCGGTCCGCCTAATCAAACCCTAAACCCTTTCCCGTCCCGTTTTAGGATACCCGGCCCCCAAAAAGGGTTCACTCGGCCCCTCTAGGGTGTCTTTTTGTCTTGCCGCCTTCAAATGAGAAGCAAGGGAAAGGGTTTAGGGTTGGATTAGGGGATTCGCGGTAGCGGTCCGCCTAATCAAACCCTAAACCCTTTCCCGTCCCGTTTTAGGATACCCGGCACCCCAAAAAAGGGTTCACTCGGCCCCTCTAGGGTGTCTTTTTGTCTTGCCGCCTTCAAATGAGAAGCAAGGGAAAGGGTTTAGGGTTGGATTAGGCGGATCCGCGGTAGCGGTCCGCCTAATCAAACCCTAAACCCTTTCCCGTCCCAATTTAGGATACCCGTCCCACCCAAAAAGGGTTCACTCGGCCCCTCTAGGGCGTCTTTTTGTCTTGCCGCCTTCCAATGAGAAGCAAGGGAAAGGGTTTAGGGTTGGATTTGGGGGATTCACGGTAGCGGTCCGCCTAATCAAACCCTAAACCCTTTCCCGTCCCGTTTTAGGATACTCGTCCCACCCAAAAAGGGTTCACTCGGCCCCTCTAGGGTGTCTTTTTGTCTTGCCGCCTTCAAATGAGAAGCAAGGGAAAGGGTTTAGGGTTGGATTAGGCGGATCCGCGGTAGCGGTCCGCCTAATCAAACCCTAAACCCTTTCCCGTCCCGTTTTAGGATACCCGGCCCCCAAAACAACGGTTCACTCGGCCCCTCTAGGGTGTGTTTTTGTCTTGCCGCCTTCAAATGAGAAGCAAGGGAAAGGGTTTAGGGTTGGATTAGGGGGATCCGCAGTAGCGGTCCGCCTAATCAAACCCTAAACCCTTTCCCGTCCCGTTTTAGGATACCCGACCCCCCAAAAAAGGGTTCACTCGGCCCATCTAGGGTGTCTTTTTGTCTTGCCGCCTTCAAATGAGAAGCAAGGGAAAGGGTTTAGGGTTGGATTTGGGGGATTCACGGTAGCGGTCCGCCTAATCAAACCCTAAACCCTTTCCCGTCCCGTTTTAGGATACTCGTCCCACCCAAAAAGGGTTCACTCGGCCCCTCTAGGGTGTCTTTTTGTCTTGCCGCCTTCCAATGAGAAGCAAGGGAAAGGGTTTAGGGTTGGATTAGGCGGATCCGCGGTAGCGGTCCGCCTAATCAAACCCTAAACCCTTTCCCGTCCCGTTTTAGGATACCCGGCCCCCCAAAAAAGGGTTCACTCGGCCCCACTAGGGTGTCTTTTTGTCTTGCCGCCTTCAAATGAGAAGCAAGGGAAAGGGTTTAGGGTTGGATTAGGGGGATCCGCGGTAGCGGTCCGCCTAATCAAACCCTAAACCCCTTCCCGTCCCGTTTTAGGATACCCGGCCCCCCAAAAAGGGTTCACTCGGCCCATCTAGGGTGTCTTTTTGTCTTGCCGCCTTCAAATGAGAAGCAAGGGAAAGGGTTTAGGGTTGGATTTGGGGGATTCACGGTAGCGGTCCGCCTAATCAAACCCTAAACCCTTTCCCGTCCCGTTTTAGGATACCGGGCCCCCCAAAAAAGGGTTCACTCGGCCCCTCTATGGTGTATTTTTGTCTTGCCGCCTTCAAATGAGAAGCAAGGGAAAGGGTTTAGGGTTGGATTAGGGGGATCCGCGGTAGCGGTCCGCCTAATCAAACCCTAAACCCTTTCCCGTCCCGTTTTAGGATACCGGCCCCCCAAAAAGGGTTCACTCGGCCCCTCTAGGGTGTCTTTTTGTCTTGCCGCCTTCAAATGAGAAGCAAGGGAAAGGGTTTAGGGTTGGATTAGGGGGATTCACGGTAGCGGTCCGCCTAATCAAACCCTAAACCCTTTCCCGTCCCGTTTTAGGATACCCGGCCCCCCAAAAAGGGTTCACTCGGCCCCTCTAGGGTGTCTTTTTGTCTTGCCGACTTCAAATGAGAAGCAAGGGAAAGGGTTTAGGGTTGGATTAGGCGGATCCGCGGTAGCGGTCCGCCTAATAAAACCCTAAACCCTTTCCCGTCCCATTTTAGGATACCCGCCCCCCAAAAAAGGGTTCACTCGTCCCCTCTAGGGTGTCTTTTGTCTTGCCGCCTTCAAATGAGAAGCAAGGGAAAGGGTTTAGGGTTGGATTAGGGGGATCCGCGGTAGCGGTCCGCCTAATCAAACCCTAAACCCTTTCCCGTCCCATTTTAGGATACCCGGCCCACCCAAAAAGGGTTCACTCGGCCCCTCTAGGGTGTCTTTTTGTTTTGCCGCCTTCCAATGAGAAGCAAGGGAAAGGGTTTAGGGTTGGATTAGGCGGATCCGCGGTAGCGGTCCGCCTAATCAAACCCTAAACCCTTTCCCGTCCCGTTTTAGGATACCCGGCCCCCAAAAAAATGGTTCACTCGGCCCCTCTAGGGTGTCTTTTTGTCTTGCCGCCTTCAAATGAGAAGCAAGGGAAAGGGTTTAGGGTTGGATTAGGGGGATCCGCGGTAGCGGTCCGCCTAATCAAACACTAAACCCTTTCCCGTCCCGTTTTAGGATACCCGGCCCCCCAAAAAAGGGTTTAGTCGGCCCCTCTACGGTGTCTTTTTGTCTTGCCGCTTTCAAATGAGAAGCAAGGGAAAGGGTTTAGGGTTGGATTAGGGGTATCCGCGGTAGCGGTCCGCCTAATAAAACCCTAAACCCTTTCCCGTCCCGTTTTAGGATACCCGGCCCCCCAAAAAAGGGTTCACTCGGCCCCTCTAGGTTGTCTTTTAGTCATGCCGCCTTCAAATGAGAAGCAAGAGAAAGGGTTTAGGGTTCGATTAGGCGGATCCGCAGTAGCGGTCCGCCTAATCAAACCCTAAACCCTTTCCCGTCCCAATTTAGGATACCCGTCCCACCCAAAAAGGGTTCACTCGGCCCCTCTAATGCGTCTTTTTGTCTTGCCGCCTTCCAATGAGAAGCAAGGGAAAGGGTTTAGGGTTGGATTAGGCGGATCCGCGGTAGCGGTCCGCCTAATCAAACCCTAAACCCTTTCCCGTCCCGTTTTAGGATACCCGGCCCCAAAAAAGGGTTCACTCGGCCCCTCTAGGGTGTCTTTTTGTCTTGCCGCCTTCAAATGAGAAGCAAGGAAAGGGTTTAGGGTTTGATTAGGGGATCCGCGGTAGCGGTCCGCCTAATCAAACCCTAAACCCTTTCCCGTCCCGTTTTAGGATACCCGTCCCACCCAAAAAGGGTTCACTCGGCCCCTCTAGGGTGTCTTTTTGTCTTGCCGCCTTCAAATGAGAAGCAAGGGAAAGGGTTTAGGGTTGGATTAGGCGGATCCGCGGTAGCGGTCCGCCTAATCAAACCCTAAACCCTTTCCCGTCCCGTTTTAGGATACCCGGCCCCCCAAAAAACGGTTCACTCGGCCCCTCTAGGGTGTCTTTTTGTCTTGCCGCCTTTAAATGAGAAGCAAGGGAAAGGTTTTAGGGTTGGATTAGGGGGATCCGCGGTAGCGGTCCGCCTAATCAAACCCTAAACCCTTTCCCGTCCCGTTTTAGGATACCCGGCCCCCCAAAAAAGGGTTCACTCGGCCCCACTAGGGTGTCTTTTTGTCTTGCCGCCTTCAAATGAGAAGCAAGGGAAAGGGTTTAGGGTTGGATTAGGGGGATTCACGGTAGCGGTCCGCCTAATCAAACCCTAAACCCTTTCCCGTCCCGTTTTAGGATACCCGGCCCCCCAAAAAAGGGTTCACTCGGCCCCTCTAGGGTGTGTTTTTGTCTTGCCGCCTTCAAATGAGAAGCAAGGGAAAGGGTTTAGGGTTGGATTACGGGGATCCGCGGTAGCAGCCGCCTAATCAAACCCTAAACCCTTTCCCGTCCCGTTTTAGGATACCCGGCCCCCAAAAAAGGGTTCACTCGGCCCCTCTAGGGTGTCTTTTTGCCTTGCCGCCTTCAAATGAGAAGCAAGGGAAAGGGTTTAGGGTTGGATTAGGGGGATTCACGGTAGCGGTCCGCCTAATCAAACCCTAAACCCTTTCCCGTCCCGTTTTAGGATACCCGGCCCCCAAAAAAAGGGTTCACTCGGCCCCTCTAGGGTGTCTTTTTGTCTTGCCGCCTTCAAATGAGAAGCAAGGGAAAGGGTTTAGGGTTGGATTAGGCGGATCCGCGGTAGCGGTCCGCCTAATCAAACCCTAAACCCTTTCCCGTCCCATTTTAGGATACCCGGCCCCCCAAAAAAGGGTTCACTCGGCCCCTCTAGGGTGTCTTTTTGTCTTGCCGCCTTCAAATGAGAAGCAAGGGAAAGGGTTTAGGGTTGGATTAGGGGGATCCGCGGTAGCGGTCCGCCTAATCAAACCCTAAACCCTTTCCCGTCCCGTTTTAGGATACCCGGCCCCCCAAAAAAGGGTTCACTCGGCCCCTCTAGGTTGTCTTTTTGTCATGCCGCCTTCAAATGATAAGCAAGGGAAAGGGTTTAGGGTTGGATTAGGCGGATCCGCGGTAGCGGTCCGCCTAATCAAACCCTAAACCCTTTCCCGTCCCGTTTTAGGATACCCGGCCCCCCAAAAAAGGGTTCACTCGGCCCCTCTATGGTGTATTTTTGTCTTGCCGCCTTCAAATGAGAAGCAAGGGAAAGGGTTTAGGGTTGGATTAGGGGGATCCGCGGTAGCGGTCCGCCTAATCAAACCCTAAACCCTTTCCCGTCCCGTTTTAGGATACCCGCCCCCCAAAAAAGGGTTCACTCGGCCCCTCTAGGGTGTCTTTTTGCCTTGCCGCCTTCAAATGAGAAGCAAGGGAAAGGGTTTAGGGTTGGATTAGGGGGATTCACGGTAGCGGTCCGCCTAATCAAACCCTAAACCCTTTCCCGTCCCGTTTTAGGATACCCGCCCCCCCAAAAAGGGTTCACTCGGCCCCTCTAGGGTGTCTTTTTGTCTTGCCGCCTTCAAATGAGAAGCAAGGGAAAGGGTTTAGGGTTGGATTAGGCGGATCCGCGGTAGCGGTCCGCCTAATAAAACCCTAAACCCTTTCCCGTCCCATTTTAGGATACCCGGCCCACCCAAAAAGGGTTCACTCGGCCCCTCTAGGGTGTCTTTTTGTCTTGCCGTCTTCAAATGAGAAGGAAGGGAAAGGGTTTAGGGTTGGATTAGGGGATCGCGGTAGCGGTCCGCTAATCAAACCCTAAACCCTTTCCCGTCCCGTTTTAGGATACCCGGCCCCCCAAAAAAGGGTTCACTCGGCCCCTATAGGTTGTCTTTTTGTCTTGCCGCCTTCAAATGAGAAGCAAGGGAAAGGGTTTAGGGTTGGATTAGGCGGATCCGCGGTAGCGGTCCGCCTAATCAAACCCTAAACCCTTTCCCGTCCCGTTTTAGGATACCCGGCCCCCCAAAAAAGGGTTCACTCGGCCCCTCTATGGTGTATTTTTGTCTTGCTTCCTTCAAATGAGAAGCAAGGGAAAGGGTTTAGGGTTGGATTAGGGGGATCCGCGGTGGCGGTCAACCTAATTAAACCCTAAACCCTTTCCCGTCCCGTTTTAGGATACCCGGCCCCCCAAAAAAGGGTTCACTCGGCCCCTCTAGGGTGTCTTTTTGCCTTGCCGCCTTCAAATGAGAAGCAAGGGAAAGGGTTTAGGGTTGGATTAGGGGGATTCACGGTAGCGGTCCGCCTAATCAAACCCTAAACCCTTTCCCGTCCCGTTTTAGGATACCCGCCCCAAAAAAAAAAAAGGGTTCACTCGGCCCCTCTAGGGTGTCTTTTTGTCTTGCCGCCTTCAAATGAGAAGCAAGGGAAAGGGTTTAGGGTTGGATTAGGCGGATCCGCGGTAGCGGTCCGCCTAATCAAACCCTAAACCCTTTCCCGTCCCATTTTAGGATACCCGGCCCACCCAAAAAGGGTTCACTCGGCCCCTCTAGGGTGTCTTTTTGTCTTGCCGTCTTCAAATGAGAAGGAAGGGAAAGGGTTTAGGGTTGGATTAGGGGGATCCGCGGTAGCAGTCCGCTAATCAAACCCTAAACCCTTTCCCGTCCCGTTTTAGGATACCCGGCCCCCCAAAAAAGGGTTCACTCGGCCCCTATAGGTTGTCTTTTTGCCATGCCGCCTTCAAATGATAAGCAAGGGAAAGGGTTTAGGGTTGGATTAGGCGGATCCGCGGTAGCGGTCCGCCTAATAAAACCCTAAACCCTTTCCCGTCCCATTTTAGGATACCCGGCCCACCCAAAAAGGGTTCACTCGGCCCCTCTAGGGTGTCTTTTTGTCTTGCCGTCTTCAAATGAGAAGCAAGGGAAAGGGTTTAGGGTTGGATTAGGCGGATCCGCGGTAGCGGTCCGCCTAATAAAACCCTAAACCCTTTCCCGTCCCATTTTAGGATACCCGGCCCACCCAAAAAGGGTTCACTCGGCCCCTCTAGGGTGTCTTTTTGTCTTGCCGTCTTCAAATGAGAAGCAAGGGAAAGGGTTTAGGGTTGGATTAGGGGGATCCGCGGTAGCAGTCCGCCTAATCAAACCCTAAACCATTTCCCGTCCCGTTTTAGGATACCCGGCCCCCCAAAAAAGGGTTCACTCGGCCCCTATAGGTTTTCTTTTTGCCTTGCCGCCTTCAAATGATAAGCAAGGGAAAGGGTTTAGGGTTGGATTAGGCGGATCCGCGGTAGCGGTCCGCCTAATCAAACCCTAAACCCTTTCCCGTCCCAATTTAGGATACCCGTCCCACCCAAAAAAGGGTTCACTCGGCCCCTCTAGGGCGTCTTTTTGTCTTGCCGCCTTCCAATGATAAGCAAGGGAAAGGGTTTAGGGTTGGATTAGGTGGATCCGCGGTAGCGGTCCGCCTAATCAAACCATAAACCCTTTCCCGTCCCGTTTTAGGATACCCGACCCCCCAAAAAAGGGTTCACTCGGCCCCTCTAGGGTGTCTTTTTGTCTTGCCGCCTTCAAATGAGAAGCAAGGGAAAGGGTTTAGGGTTGGATTAGGGGGATCCGCGGTAGCGGTCCGCCTAATCAAACCCTAAACCCTTTCCCGTCCCGTTTTAGGATACCCGGCCCCCCAAAAAATGGTTTAGTCGGCCCCTCTAGGGTGTCTTTTTGTCTTGCCGCTTTCAAATGAGAAGCAAGGGAAAGGGTTTAGGGTTGGATTAGGGGTATCCGCGGTAGCGGTCCGCCTAATCAAACCCTAAACCCTTTCCCGTCCCGTTTTAGGATACCCGGCCCCCCAAAAAAGGGTTCACTCGGCCCCTCTAGGTTGTCTTTTTGTCATGCCGCCTTCAAATGAGAAGCAAGGGAAAGGGTTTAGGGTTGGATTAGGCGGATCCGCGGTAGCGGTCCGCCTAATCAAACCCTAAACCCTTTCCCGTCCCAATTTAGGATACCCGTCCCACCAAAAAAGGGTTCACTCGGCCCCTCTAGGGTGTCTTTTTGTCTTGCCGCCTTCAAATGAGAAGCAAGGGAAAGGGTTTAGGGTTGGATTAGGGGGATCCGCGGTAGCGGTCTGCCTAATCAAACCCTAAACCCTTTCCCGTCCCGTTTTAGGATACCCGGCCCCCCAAAAAAGGGTTCATTCGACCCCTCTAGTTTGTCTTTTTGTCTTGCCGCCTTCAAATGGGAAGCAAGGTAAAGGGTTTAGGGTTAGATTAGAGGGATCCGCGGTAGCGGTCCGCCTAATCAAACCCTAAACCCTTTCCCGTCCCGTTTTAGGATACCCGGCCCCCCAAAAAGGGTTCACTCGGCCCCTCTATGGTGTCTTTTTGTCTTGCCGCCTTCAAATAAGAAGCAAGGGAAAGGGTTTAGGGAAAGGGTTTAGGGTTGGATTAGGCGGATCCGCGGTGGCGGTCCGCCTAATCAAACCCTAAACCCTTTCCCGTCCCGTTTTAGGATACCGGCCCCCCAAAAAAGGGTTCACTCGGCCCCTCTATGGTGTCTTTTTCTCTTGCCGCCTTCAAATGAGTTTAGGGGAAAGGGTTTAGGGTTGGATTAAAGGCGGATCCGCGGCCCCCCCCAAAAAGGGTTTAGGGTTGGATTAGGCGGATCCGTTGGTAGGGGATCCCGGTCCGTCTAATCAAACCTTAAACCCTTTCCCGTCCCAATTTAGGATACCCGTCCCACCCAAAAAGGGTTCACTCGGCCCCTCTAGTGCGTCTTTTTGTCTTGCCGCCTTCCAATGAGAAGCAAGGGAAAGGGTTTAGGGTTGGATTAGGCGGATCCGCGGTAGCGGTCCGCCTAATCAAACCCTAAACCCTTTCCCGTCCCGTTTTAGGATACCCGGCCCCCAAAAAAACGGTTCACTCGGCCCCTCTAGGGTGTCTTTTTGTCTTGCCGCCTTCAAATGAGAAGCAAGGGAAAGGGTTTAGGGTTGGATTAGGGGGATCCGCGGTAGCGGTCCGCCTAATCAAACCCTAAACCCTTTCCCGTCCCGTTTTAGGATACCCGGCCCCCAAAAAAGGGTTCACTCGACCCCTCTAGTGTGTCTTTTTGTCTTGCCGCCTTCAAATGGGAAGCAAGGTAAAGGGTTTAGGGTTAGATTAGAGGGATCCGCGGTAGCGGTCCGCCTAATCAAACCCTAAACCCTTTCCCGTCCCGTTTTAGGATACCCGGCCCCCCCAAAAAGGGTTCACTCGGCCCCTCTAGGGTGTCTTTTTGTCTTGCCGCCTTCAAATGAGAAGCAAGGGAAAGGGTTTTGGGTTGGATTAGGCGGATCCGCGGTAAGGGTTTATGGTTGGATTAGGCGGATCCGCGGTAGCGATCCGCCTAATCAAACCCTAAACCCTTTCCCGTCCCGTTTTAGGATACCCGGCCCCCCCAAAAAAGGATTCACTCGGCCCCTCTAGGGTGTCTTTTTGTCTTGCCGCCTTCAAATGAGAAGCAAGGGAAAGGGTTTAGGGTTGGATTAGGCGGATCCGCGGTATCGGTCCGCCTAATCAAACCCTAAACCCTTTCCCGTCCCGTTTTAGGATACCCGGCCCCCAAAAAAGGGTTCACTCCGCCCCTCTAGCTAGGGTGTCTTTTTGTCTTGCCGCCTTTAAATGAGAAGCAAGGAAAAGGGTTTAGGGTTGGATTAGGGGGATCCGCGGTAGCGGTTCCGCCTTAGCGGTTCCGCCTAATCAAACCCTAAACGCTTTCCCGTCCCGTTTTAGGATACCCGGCCCCCCAAAAAAGGGTTCACTCGGCCCCTCTAGGGTGTCTTTTTGTCTTGCCGCCTTCAAATGAAAAGCAAGGGAAAGGGTTTAGGGCTGTATTAGGCGGATCCGCGGTAGCGGTCCGCCTAATCAATCCCTAAACCCATTCCCGTCCAAATTTAGGATACCCGTCCCACCCAAAAAGGGTTCACTCGGCCCCTCTAGGGTGTCTTTTTGTCTTGCCGCCTTCAAATGAGAAGCAAGGGAAAGGGTTTAGGGTTGGATTAGAGGGATCCGCGGTATCGGTCCGCCTAATCAAACCCTAAACCCTTTCCCGTCCCGTTTTAGGATACCCGGCCCCCAAAAAAGGGTTCACTCCGCCCCTCTAGCTAGGGTGTCTTTTTGTCTTGCCGCCTTTAAATGAGAAGCAAGGAAAAGGGTTTAGGGTTGGATTAGGGGGATCCGCGTTCCGCCTTAGCGGTTCCGCCTAATCAAACCCTAAACGCTTTCCCGTCCCGTTTTAGGATACCCGGCCCCCCCAAAAAGGGTTCACTCGGCCCCTCTAGGGTGTCTTTTTGTCTTGCCGCCTTCAAATGAAAAGCAAGGGAAAGGGTTTAGGGCTGTATTAGGCGGATCCGCGGTAGCGGTCCGCCTAATCAATCCCTAAACCCTTTCCCGTCCCAATTTAGGATACCCGTCCCACCCAAAAAGGGTTCACTCGGCCCCTCTAGGGTGTCTTTTTGTCTTGCCGCCTTCAAATGAGAAGCAAGGGAAAGGGTTTAGGGTTGGATTAGGGGGATCCGCGGTAGCGGTCCGCCTAATCAAAACCCTAAACCCTTTCCCGTCCCGTTTTAGGATACCCGGCCCCCCAAAAAAGGGTTCACTC
Source organism: Silene latifolia (assembly GCF_048544455.1). Lineage (NCBI taxonomy): Eukaryota > Viridiplantae > Streptophyta > Magnoliopsida > Caryophyllales > Caryophyllaceae > Silene > Silene latifolia. The sequence continues at coordinate 52,010,107 of NC_133531.1, forward strand.
GACCCCTCTAGTGTGTCTTTTTGTCTTACCGCCTTCCAATGATAAGCAAGGGAAAGGGTTTAGGGTTGGATTAGGTGGATCCGCGGTAGCGGTCCGCCTAATCAAACCATAAACCCTTTCCCGTCCCGTTTTAGGATACCCGGCCCCCCAAAAAATGGTTCACTCGGCCCCTCTAGGGTGTCTTTTTGTCTTGCCGCCTTCAAATGAGAAGCAAGGGAAAGGGTTTAGGGTTGGATTAGGGGATCCGCGGTAGCGGTCCGCCTAATCAAACCCTAAACCCTTTCCCGTCCCGTTTTAGGATACCCGGCCCCCCAAAAAATGGTTTAGTCGGCCCCTCTAGGGTGTCTTTTTGTCTTGCCGCTTTCAAATGAGAAGCAAGGGAAAGGGTTTAGGGTTGGATTAGGCGGATCCGCGGTAGCGGTCCGCCTAATCAAACCCTAAACCCTTTCCCGTCCCAATTTAGGATACCCGTCCCACCCAAAAAGGGTTCACTCGGCCCCTCTAGTGCGTCTTTTTGTCTTGCCGCCTTCCAATGATAAGCAAGGGAAAGGGTTTAGGGTTGGATTAGGTGGATCCGCGGTAGCGGTCCGCCTAATCAAACCATAAACCCTTTCCCGTCCCAATTTAGGATACCCGGCCCCAAAAAAAATGGTTCACTCGGCCCCTCTAGGGTGTCTTTTTGTCTTGCCGCCTTCAAATGAGAAGCAAGGGAAAGGGTTTAGGGTTGGATTAGGGGGATCCGCGGTAGCGGTCCGCCTAATCAAACCCTAAACCCTTTCCCGTCCCGTTTTAGGATACCCGGCCCCCCAAAAAAGGGTTTAGTCGGCCCCTCTAGGGTGTCTTTTTGTCTTGACGCTTTCAAATGAGAAGCAAGGGAAAGGGTTTAGGGTTGGATTAGGGGTATCCGCGGTAGCGGTCCGCCTAATCAAACCCTAAACCCTTTCCCGTCCCGTTTTAGGATACCCGGCCCCCCAAAAAAGGGTTCACTCGGCCCCTCTAGGTTGTCTTTTTGTCATGCCGCCTTCAAATGAGAAGCAAGGGAAAGGGTTTAGGGTTGGATTAGGCGGATCCGCGGTAGCGGTCCGCCTAATCAAACCCTAAACCTTTTCCCGTCCCAATTTAGGATACCCGTCCCACCAAAAAAGGGTTCACTCGGCCCCTCTAGGGTGTCTTTTTGTATTGCCGCCTTCAAATGAGAAGCAAGGGAAAGGGTTTAGGGTTGGATTAGGGGGATCCGCGGTAGCGGTCTGCCTAATCAAACCCTAAACCCTTTCCCGTCCCGTTTTAGGATACCCGGCCCCCCAAAAAAGGGTTCATTCGACCCCTCTAGTTTGTCTTTTTGTCTTGCCGCCTTCAAATGGGAAGCAAGGTAAAGGGTTTAGGGTTAGATTAGAGGGATCCGCGGTAGCGGTACGCCTAATCAAACCCTAAACCCTTTCCCGTCCCGTTTTAGGATACCCGGCCCCCCAAAAAAGGGTTCACTCGGCCCCTCTATGGTGTCTTTTTTTCTTGCCGCCTTCAAATGAGAAGCAAGGGAAAGGGTTTAGGGTTGGATTAGGCGGATCCGCGGTAAGGGTTTAGGGTTGGATTAGGCAGATCCGCGGTAGCGGTCCGCCTAATCAAACCCTAAACCCTTTCCCGTCCCGTTTTAGGATACCCCCCCCCCCAAAAAAGGGTTCACTCGGCCCCTCTAGGGTGTCTTTTTTTCTTGCCGCCTTCAAATGAGAAGCAAGGGAAAGGGTTTAGGGGTTGGATTAGGCGGATCCGCGTTTTAGGATACCCGCCCCCAAAAAAGGGGGTTTAGGGTTGGATTAGGCGGAGGAAAGGGTTTAGGGTTGGATTAGGGATCGCGGTAGCGTCCGCCTAATCAAACCTAAACCCTTTCCCGTCCCAATTTAGGATACCCGTCCCACCCAAAAAGGGTTCACTCGGCCCCTCTAGTGGTGTCTTTTGTCTTGCCGCCTTCAAATGAGAAGCAAGGGAAAGGGTTTAGGGTTGGATTAGGCGGATCCGCGGTAGCGGTCCGCCTAATCAAACCCTAAACCCTTTCCCGTCCCGTTTTTGGATACCCGACCCCCAAAAAAACGGTTCACTCGGCCCCTCTAGGGTGTCTTTTTGTCTTGCCGCCTTCAAATGAGAAGCAAGGGTAAGGGTTTAGGGTTGGATTAGAGGGATCTGCGGTAGCGGTCCGCCTAATCAAAACCCTAAACCCTTTCCCGTCCCATTTTAGGATACCCGGCCCCCCAAAAAAGGGTTCACTCGACCCCTCTAGTGTGTCTTTTTGTCTTGCCGCCTTCAAATGGGAAGCAAGGTAAAGGGTTTAGGGTTAGATTAGAGGGATCCGCGGTAGCGGTCCGCCTAATCAAACCCTAAACTCTCTCCCGTCCCGTTTTAGGATACCCTAGGGTGTCTTTTTGTCCCCTTCAAAAAAGGGTTCACTCGGCCCCTCTATGGTGTCTTTTTGTCTTGCCGCCTTCAAATGAGAAGCAAGGGAAAGGGTTTTGGGTTGGATTAGGCGGATCCAAATGCGGAAAGGAAAGGGTTTATGGTTGGATTAGGCGGATCCGCGGTAGCGATCCGCCTAATCAAACCCTAAACCCTTTCCCGTCCCGTTTTAGGATACCCGGCCCCCCCAAAAAAGGATTCACTCGGCCCCTCTAGGGTGTCTTTTTGTCTTGCCGCCTTCAAATGAGAAGCAAGGGAAAGGGTTTAGGGTTGGATTAGGCGGATCCGGGTATCGGTCCGCCTAATCAAACCCTAAACCCTTTCCCGTCCCGTTTTAGGATACCCGGCCCCCAAAAAAGGGTTCACTCCGCCCCTCTAGCTAGGGTGTCTTTTTGTCTTGCCGCCTTTAAATGAGAAGCAAGGGAAAGGGTTTAGGGTTGGATTAGGGGGATCCGCGGTAGCGGTCCGCCTAATCAAACCCTAAACCCTTTCCCGTCCCGTTTTAGGATACCCGGCCCCCCAAAAAGGGTTCACTCGGCCCCTCTAGGGTGTCTTTTGTCTTGCCGCCTTCAAATGAGAAGCAAGGGAAAGGGTTTAGGGTTGGATTAGGCGGATCCGCGGTAGCGGTCCGCCTAATCAATCCCTAAACCCATTCCCGTCCAAATTTAGGATACCCGTCCCACCCAAAAAGGGTTCACTCGGCCCCTCTAGGGTGTCTTTTTGTCTTGCCGCCTTCAAATGAGAAGCAAGGGAAAGGGTTTAGGGTTGGATTAGGGGGATCCGCGGTAGCGGTCCGCCTAATCAAACCCTAAACCCTTTCCCGTCCCGTTTTAGGATACCCGGCCCCCAAAAAAGGGTTCACTCCGCCCCTCTAGCTAGGGTGTCTTTTTGTCTTGCCGCCTTTAAATGAGAAGCAAGGAAAAGGGTTTAGGGTTGTATTAGGGGGATCCGCGGTAGCGGTTTCGCCTTAGCGGTTCCGCCTAATCAAACCCTAAACGCTTTCCCGTCCCATTTTAGGATACCCGGCCCCCCAAAAAAGGGTTCACTCGGCCCCTCTAGGGTGTCTTTTTGTCTTGCCGCCTTCAAATGAAAAGCAAGGAAAAGGGTTTAGGGTTGGATTAGGCGGATCCGCGGTAGCGGTCCGCCTAATCAAACCCTAAACCCTTTCCCGTCCCAATTTAGGATACCCGTCCCACCCAAAAAGGGTTCACTCGGCCCCTCTAGGGTGTCTTTTTGTCTTGCCGCCTTCAAATGAGAAGCAAGGGAAAGGGTTTAGGGTTGGATTAGGGGATCCGCGGTAGCGGTCCGCCTAATCAAACCCTAAACCCTTTCCCGTCCCGTTTTAGGATACCCGGCCCCCCAAAAAAGGGTTCACTCGACCCCTCTAGTGTGTCTTTTTGTCTTGCCGCCTTCAAATGGGAAGCAAGGTAAAGGGTTTAGGGTTAGATTAGAGGGATCCGCGGTAGCGGTCCGCCTAATCAAACCCTAAACCCTTTCCCGTCCCGTTTTAGGATACCCGGCCCCCCAAAAAAGGGTTCACTCGGCCCCTCTATGGTGTCTTTTTGTCTTGCCGCCTTCAAATGAGAAGCAAGGGAAAGGGTTTAGGGTTGGATTTAGGGTTTAGGGTTGGATTAGGCGGATCCGCGGTAGCGGTCCGCCTAATCAAACCCTAAACCCTTTCCCGTCCCAATTTAGGATACCCGTCCCACCCAAAAAGGGTTCACTCGGCCCCTCTAGGTGTCTTTTTGTCTTGCCGCCTTCAAATGAGAAGCAAGGGAAAGGGTTTAGGGTTGGATTAGGCGGATCCGCGGTAGCGGTCCGCCTAATCAAACCCTAAACCCTTTCCCGTCCCGTTTTAGGATACCCGGCCCCCCAAAAAGGGTTCACTCGGCCCCTCTAGGGTGTCTTTTTTCTTGCCGCCTTCAAATGAGAAGCAAGGGAAAGGGTTTAGGGTTGGATTAGGCGGATCCGCGGTAAGGGTTTAGGGTTGGATTAGGCGGATCCGCGGTAGCGGTCCGCCTAATCAAACCCTAAACCCTTTCCCGTCCCAATTTAGGATACCCGTCCCACCCAAAAAGGGTTCACTCGGCCCCTCTAGGGTGTCTTTTTGTCTTGCCGCCTTCAAATGAGAAGCAAGGGAAAGGGTTTAGGGTTGGATTAGGCGGATCCGCGGTAGCGGTCCGCCTAATCAAACCCTAAACCCTTTCCCGTCCCGTTTTAGGATACCCGCCCCCCCAAAAAAGGGTTCACTCGGCCCCTCTAGGGTGTCTTTTTGTCTTGCCGCCTTCAAATGAGAAGCAAGGGAAAGGGTTTAGGGTTGGATTAGGGGGATCCGCGGTAGCGGTCCGCCTAATCAAACCCTAAACCCTTTCCCGTCCCGTTTTAGGATACCGGCCCCCCCAAAAAAGGGTTCACTCGGCCCCTCTAGGGTGTCTTTTTGTCTTGCCGCCTTCAAATGGGAAGCAAGGTAAAGGGTTTAGGGTTAGATTAGAGGGATCCGCGGTAGCGGTCCGCCTAATCAAACCCTAAACCCTTTCCCGTCCCGTTTTAGGATACCCGGCCCCCCAAAAAAGGGTTCACTCGGCCCCTCTATGGTGTCTTTTTGTCTTGCCGCCTTCAAATGAGAAGCAAGGGAAAGGGTTTTGGGTTGGATTAGGCGGATCGCGGTAATGGGTTTATGGTTGGATTAGGCGGATCGCGGTAGCGATCCGCCTAATCAAACCCTAAACCCTTTCCGTCCCGTTTTAGGATACCCGGCCCCCCAAAAAAGGATTCACTCGGCCCCTCTAGGGTGTCTTTTTGTCTTGCCGCCTTCAAATGAGAAGCAAGGGAAAGGGTTTAGGGTTGGATTAGGCGGATCCGCGGTATCGGTCCGCCTAATCAAACCCTAAACCCTTTCCCGTCCCGTTTTAGGATACCCGGCCCCCCAAAAAAGGGTTCACTCGGCCCCTCTAGGGTGTCTTTTTGTCTTGCCGCCTTCAAATGAGAAGCAAGGAAAGGGTTTAGGGTTGGATTAGGGGATCCGCGTGTAGCGGTTCCAGCGGTTCGCCTAATCAAACCCTAAACCCTTTCCCGTCCCGTTTTAGGATACCCGGCCCCCCAAAAAAGGGTTCACTCGGCCCCTCTAGGGTGTCTTTTTGTCTTGATGCCTTCAAATGAGAAGCAAGGGAAAGGGTTTTGGGTTGGATTAGGGGGATCCGCGGTAACGGTCCTCCTAATCAAACTCTAAACCCTTTCCCGTCCCGTTTTAGGATACCCGGCCCACCCAAAAAGGGTTCACTCGGCCCCTCTAGGGTGTCTTTTTGTCTTGACGCCTTCAAATGAGAAGCAAGGGAAAGGGTTTAGGGTTGGATTAGGCGGATCCGCGGTAGTGGTCCGCCTAATCAAACCCTAAACCCTTTCCTGTCCCGTTTTAGGATACCCGGCCCCCAAAAAAAGGGTTCACTCGGCCCCTCTAGGGTGTCTTTTTGTCTTGCCGCCTTCAAATGAGAAGCAAGGGAAAAAGGGTTTAGGGTTGGATTAGGGGATCCGCGTAGCGGTCCGCCTAATCAAACCCTAAACCCTTTCCCGTCCCGTTTTAGGATACCCGCTCCCCCCAAAAAGGGTTCACTCGGCCCCTCTAGGTTGTCTTTTTGTCTTCCCGCCTTCAAATGAGAAGCAAGGGAAAGGGTTTAGGGTTGGATTAGGCGGATCCGCGGTAGCGGTCCGCCTAATCAAACCCTAAACCCTTTCCCGTCCCAATTTAGGATACCGGCCCCCCAAAAAGGGTTCACTCGGCCCCTCTAGGGTGTCTTTTTGTCTTGCCGCCTTCAAATGAGAAGCAAGGAAAGGGTTTAGGGTTTGATTAGGGGGATCCGCGGTAGCGGTCCGCCTAATCAAACCCTAAACCCTTTCCCGTCCCGTTTTAGGATACCCGGCCCCCCAAAAAGGGTTTACTCGGCCCCTCTAGGGTGTCTTTTTGTCTTGCCGCTTTCAAATGAGAAGCAAGGGAAAGGGTTTAGGGTTGGATTAGGGGGATCCGCGGTAGCGGTCCGCCTAATCAAACCCTAAACCCTTTCCCGTCCCGTTTTAGGATACCCGCCCCCCCAAAAAAGGGTTCACTCGGCCCCTCTAGGGTGTCTTTTTGTCTTCCCGCCTTCAAATGAGAAGCAAGGGAAGGGGTTTAGGGTTGGATTAGGCGGATCCGCGGTAGCGGTCCGCCTAATCAAACCCTAAACCCTTTCCCGTCCCGTTTTAGGATACCCGGCCCCCAAAAAAGGGTTCACTCGGCCTCTCTAGGGTGTCTTTTTGTCTTGATGCCTTCAAATGAGAAGCAAGGGAAAGGGTTTAGGGTTGGATTAGGGGGATCCGCGGTAGCGGTCCGCCTAATCAAACCCTAAACCCTTTCCCGTCCCGTTTTAGGACCCCCCACACCCCCACCCAAAAAGGTTTCACTCGGCCCCTCTAGGGTGTCTTTTTGTCTTGCCGCCTTCAAATGAGAAGCAAGTGAAAGGGTTTAGGGTTGGATTAGGGGGATCCGCGGTAGCGGTCCGCCTAATCAAACCCTAAACCCATTCCCGTCCAAATTTAGGATACCCGTCCCACCCAAAAAGGGTTCACTCGGCCCCTCTAGGGTGTCTTTTTGTCTTGCCGCCTTCAAATGAGAAGCAAGGGAAAGGGTTTAGGGTTGGATTAGGGGGATCCGCGGTAGCGGTCCGCCTAATCAAACCCTAAACCCTTTCCCGTCCCGTTTTAGGATACCCGGCCCCCAAAAAAGGGTTCACTCGGCCCCTCTAGGGTGTCTTTTTGTCTTGATGCCTTCAAATGAGAAGCAAGGGAAAGGGTTTAGGGTTGGATTAGGGGGATCCGCGGTATCGGTCCGCCTAATCAAACCCTAAACCCTTTCCCGTCCCGTTTTAGGATACCCGGCCCCCCAAAAAAGGGTTCACTCGGCCCCTCTAGGGTGTCTTTTTGTCTTGCCGCCTTCAAATGAGAAGCAAGGAAAGGGTTTAGGGTTGGATTAGGGGATCGGTAGCGTTCCGCCTTAGCGGTTCCGCCTAATCAAACCCTAAACCCTTTCCCGTCCCGTTTTAGGATACCCCCCCCCCCAAAAAAGGGTTCACTCGGCCCCTCTAGGGTGTCTTTTTGTATTGCCGCCTTCAAATGAGAAGCAAGGGAAAGGGTTTAGGGTTGGATTAGGCGGATCCGCGGTAGCGGTCCGCCTAATCAACCCTAAACCCATTCCCGTCCAAATTTAGGATACCCGTCCCACCCAAAAAGGGTTCACTCGGCCCCTCTAGGGTGTCTTTTTGTCTTGCCGCCTTCAAATGAGAAGCAAGGAAAGGGTTTAGGGTTTGATTAGGGGGATCCGCGGTATCGGTCCGCCTAATCAAACCCTAAACCCTTTCCCGTCCCGTTTTAGGATACCCGGCCCCCAAAAAAGGGTTCACTCCGCCCCTCTAGCTAGGGTGTCTTTTTGTCTTGCCGCCTTTAAATGAGAAGCAAGGAAAAGGGTTTAGGGTTGGATTAGGGGGATCCGCGGTAGCGGTTCCGCCTTAGCGGTTCCGCCTAATCAAACCCTAAACGCTTTCCCGTCCCGTTTTAGGATACCCGGCCCCCCAAAAAAGGGTTCACTCGGCCCCTCTAGGGTGTCTTTTTGTCTTGCCGCCTTCAAATGAAAGCAAGGGAAAGGGTTTAGGGTTGGATTAGGTGGATCCGCGGTAGCGGTCCGCCTAATCAATCCCTAAACCCATTCCCGTCACAATTTAGGATACCCGTCCCACCCAAAAAGGGTTCACTCGGCCCCTCTAGGGTGTCTTTTTGTCTTGCCGCCTTCAAATGAGAAGCAAGGGAAAGGGTTTAGGGTTGGATTAGGGGGATCCGCGGTAGCGGTCCGCCTAATCAAACCCTAAACCCTTTCCCGTCCCGTTTTAGGATACCCGGCCCCCCAAAAAGGGTTCACTCGGCCCCTCTAGTGTGTCTTTTTGTCTTGCCGCCTTCAAATGGGAAGCAAGGGAAAGGGTTTAGGGTTGGATTAGGGGGATCCGCGGTAGCGGTCCGCCTAATCAAACCCTAAACCCTTTCCCGTCCCGTTTTAGGATACCCGGCCCCCCAAAAAAGGGTTCACTCGGCCCCTCTATGGTGTCTTTTTGTCTTGCCGCCTTCAAATGAGAAGCAAGGGAAAGGGTTTAGGGTTGGATTAGGCGGATCCGCGGTAAGGGTTTAGGGTTAGATTAGGCGGACTAATCAAACCCTAAACCCTTTCCCTTCCCGTTTTAGGATACCCGGCCCCCCAAAAAGGGTTCACTCGGCCCCTCTAGGGTGTCTTTTTGTCTTGCCGCCTTCAAATGAGAAGCAAGGGAAAGGGTTTAGGGTTGGATTAGGGGATTCACGGTAGCGGTCCGCCTAATCAAACCTTAAACCCTTTCCCGTCCCGTTTTAGGATACCCGCCCCCCAAAAAAGGGTTCACTCGGCCCCTCTAGGGTGTCTTTTTGTCTTGCCGCCTTCAAATGAGAAGCAAGGGAAAGGGTTTAGGGTTGGATTAGGCGGATCCGCGGTAGCGGTCCGCCTAATCAAACCCTAAACCCTTTCCCGTCCCGTTTTAGGATACCCGGCCCCCCAAAAAAGGGTTCAGTCGGCCCCTCTAGGGTGTCTTTTTGTCTTATTGCCTTCAAATGAGAAGCAAGGGAAAGGGTTTAGGGTTGGATTAGGGGGATCCGCGGTATCGGTCCGCCTAATCAATTCCTAAACCCTTTCCCGTCCCGTTTTAGGATACCCGGCTCCCCAAAAAAGGGTTCACTCCGCCCCTCTAGCTAGGGTGTCTTTTTGTCTTGCCGCCTTTAAATGAGAAGCAAGGAAAAGGGTTTAGGGTTGGATTAGGGGGATCCGCGGTAGCGGTTCCGCCTAATCAAACCCTAAACCCTTTCCCGTCCCGTTTTAGGATACCCGGCCCCCCAAAAATGGGTTCACTCGGCCCCTCTAGGGTGTCTTTTTGTCTTGCCGCCTTCAAATGAGAAGCAAGGGAAAGGGTTTAGGGTTGGATTAGGGGATCCGCGGTAGCGGTCCGCCTAATCAAACCCTAAACCCTTTCCCGTCCCGTTTTAGGATACCCCCCCCCCCCCCAAAAAAAAAGGGTTCACTCGGCCCCTCTAGGTTGTCTTTTTGTCTTTCCGCCTTCAAATGAGAAGCAAGGGGAAGGGTTTAGGGTTGGATTAGGCGGATCCGCGGTAGCGGTCCGCCTAATCAAACCCTAAACCCTTTCCCGTCCCATTTTAGGATACCCGGCCCCCAAAAAAGGGTTCACTCGGCCCCTCTAGGGTGTCTTTTTGTCTTGATGCCTTCAAATGAGAAGCAAGGGAAAGGGTTTTGGGTTGGATTAGGGGGATCCGCGGTAACGGTCCTCCTAATCAAACTCTAAACCCTTTCCCGTCCCGTTTTAGGATACCCGGCCCACCCAAAAAGGGTTCACTCGGCCCCTCTAGGGTGTCTTTTTGACTAGACGCCTTTAAACGAGAAGCAAGGGAAAGGGTTTAGGGTTGGATTAGGCGGATCCACGGTAGCGGTCCGCCTAATCAAACCCTAAACCCTTTCCGGTCCCGTTTTAGGATACCGGCCCCCCAAAAAGGGTTCACTCGGCCCCTCTAGGGTGTCTTTTTGTCTTGCCGCCTTCAAATGAGAAGCAAGAAAAAGGGTTTAGGGTTGGATTAGGGGGATCCACAGTAGCGGTCCGCCTAATCAAACCCTAAACGCTTTCCCGTCCCGTTTTAGGATACCCCCCCCCCCCCCAAAAGGGTTCACTCGGCCCCTCTAGGTTGTCTTTTTGTCTTTCCGCCTTCAAATGAGAAGCAAGGGGAAGGGTTTAGGGTTGGATTAGGCGGATCCGCGGTAGCGGTCCGCCTAATCAAACCCTAAACCCTTTCCCGTCCCATTTTAGGATACCCGGCCCCCCAAAAAAGGGTTCACTCGGCCCCTCTAGGGTGTCTTTTTGTCTTGCTGCCTTCAAATGAGAAGCAAGGGAAAGGGTTTAGGGTTGGATTAGGGGGATCCGCGGTAGCGGTCCGCCTAATCAAACCCTAAACCCTTTCCCGTCCCGTTTTAGGATACCCCGCCCCCCAAAAAAGGGTTCACTCGGCCCCTCTAGGGTGTCTTTTTGTCTTGCCGCTTTCAAATGAGAAGCAAGGGAAAGGGTTTAGGGTTGGATTAGGGGTATCCGCGGTAGCGGTCCGCCTAATCAAACCCTAAACCCTTTCCCGTCCCGTTTTAGGATACCCGGCCCCCCAAAAAGGGTTCACTCGGCCCCTCTAGGGTGTCTTTTTGTCTTGCCGCCTTTAAATGAGAAGCAAGGGAAAGGGTTTAGGGTTGGATTAGGGGGATCCGCGGTAGCGGTCCGCCTAATCAAACCCTAAACCCTTTCCCGTCCCGTTTTAGGATACCCGGCCCCCCAAAAAAGGGTTCACTCGGCCCCTATAGGGTGTCTTTGTCTTGCCGCCTTTAAACGAGAAGCAAGGGAAAGGGTTTAGGGTTGGATTAGGCGGATCCACGGTAGCGGTCCGCCTAATCAAACCCTAAACCCTTTCCGGTCCCGTTTTAGGATACCCGGCCCCGCAAAAAAGGGTTCACTCGGCCCCTCGAGGGTGTCTTTTTGTCTTGATGCCTTCAAATGAGAAGCAAGGGAAAGGGTTTTGGGTTGGATTAGGGGGATCCGCGGTAGCGGTCCTCCTAATCAAACCCTAAACCCTTTCCCGTCCCGTTTTAGGATACCGGCCCCCCAAAAAAGGGTTCACTCGGCCCCTCTAGGGTGTCTTTTTGTCTTGCCGCCTTTAAATGAGAAGCAAGGGAAAGGGTTTAGGGTTGGATTAGGCGGATCCACGGTAGCGGTCCGCCTAATCAAACCCTAAACCCTTTCCCGTCCCGTTTTAGGATACCCGGCCCCCCAAAAAGGGTTCACTCGGCCCCTCTAGGGTGTCTTTTTGTCTTGCCGCCTTCAAATGAGAAGCAAGAAAAAGGGTTTAGGGTTGGATTAGGGGTATCCACAGTAGCGGTCCGCCTAATCAAACCCTAAACCCTTTCCCGTCCCGTTTTAGGATACCCGGCCCCCCAAAAAAGGGTTCACTCGGCCCCTCTAGGGTGTCTTTTGTCTTTCCGCCTTCAAATGAGAAGCAAGGGAAAGGGTTTAGGGTTGGATTAGGCGGATCCGCGGTAGCGGTCCGCCTAATCAAACCCTAAACCCTTTCCCGTCCCATTTTAGGATACCCGGCCCCCCAAAAAAGGGTTCACTCGGCCCCTCTAGGGTGTCTTTTTGTCTTGATGCCTTCAAATGAGAAGCAAGGGAAAGGGTTTAGGGTTGGATTAGGGGGATCCGCGGTAACGGTCCGCCTAATCAAACCCTAAACCCTTTCCCGTCCCGTTTTAGGATACCCGGCCCCCCAAAAAAGGGTTTACTCGGCCCCTCTAGGGTGTCTTTTTGTCTTGCCGCCTTCAAATGAGAAGCAAGGGAAAGGGTTTAGGGTTGGATTAGGGGGATCCGCGGTAGCGGTCCGCCTAATCAAACCCTAAACCCTTTCCCGTCCCGTTTTAGGATACCCGGCCCCCCAAAAAAGGGTTCACTCGGCCCCTCTAGGGTGTCTTTTTGTCTTGCCGCCTTTAAATGAGAAGCAAGGAAAAGGGTTTAGGGTTGGATTAGGGGGATCCGCGGTAGCGGTTCCGCCTAATCAAACCCTAAACGCTTTCCCGTCCCGTTTTAGGATACCCGGCCCCCCAAAAAAGGGTTCACTCGGCCCCTATAGGGTGTCTTTGTCTTGCCGCCTTTAAACGAGAAGCAAGGGAAAGGGTTTAGGGTTGGATTAGGCGGATCCACGGTAGCGGTCCGCCTAATCAAACCCTAAACCCTTTCCGGTCCCGTTTTAGGATACCCGGCCCCCCAAAAAAGGGTTCACTCGGCCCCTCTAGGGTGTCTTTTTGTCTTGCCGCCTTCAAATGAGAAGCAAGGGAAAGGGTTTAGGGTTGGATTAGGGGGATCCACGGTAGCGGTCTGCCTAATCAAACCCTAAACCCTTTCCCGTCCCGTTTTAGGATACCCCCCCCCCCCCCAAAAGGGTTCACTCGGCCCCTCTAGGGTGTCTTTTTGTCTTGCCGCCTTCAAATGAGAAGCAAGGGGAAGGGTTTAGGGTTGGATTAGGCGGATCCGCGATAGCGGTCCACCTAATCAAACCCTAAACCCTTTCCCGTCCCATTTTAGGATACCCGGCCCCCCAAAAAAGGGTTCACTCGGCCCCTCTAGGGTGTCTTTTTGTCTTGATGCCTTCAAATGAGAAGCAAGGGAAAGGGTTTAGGGTTGGATTAGGGGGATCCGCGGTAGCGGTCCGCCTAATCAAACCCTAAACCCTTTCCCGTCCCGTTTTAGGATACCGGCCCCCCAAAAAAGGGTTCACTCGGCCCCTCTAGGGTGTCTTTTTGACTAGACGCCTTTAAACGAGAAGCAAGGGAAAGGGTTTAGGGTTGGATTAGGCGGATCCACGGTAGCGGTCCGCCTAATCAAACCCTAAACCCTTTCCGGTCCCGTTTTAGGATACCCGGCCCCGCAAAAAAGGGTTCACTCGGCCCCTCTAGGGTGTCTTTTTGTCTTGCCGCCTTCAAATGAGAAGCAAGAAAAAGGGTTTAGGGTTGGATTAGGGGGATCCACAGTAGCGGTCCGCCTAATCAAACCCTAAACGCTTTCCCGTCCCGTTTTAGGATACCCGCCCGCCCCCCCCCCCCCCCAAAAGGGTTCACTCGGCCCCTCTAGGTTGTCTTCTTGTCTTTCCGCCTTCAAATGAGAAGCAAGGGGAAGGGTTTAGGGTTGGATTAGGCGGATCCGCGGTAGCGGTCCGCCTAATCAAACCCTAAACCCTTTCCCGTCCCATTTTAGGATACCCGGCCCCCCAAAAAAGGGTTCACTCGGCCCCTCTAGGGTGTCTTTTTGTCTTGATGCCTTCAAATGAGAAGCAAGGGAAAGGGTTTAGGGTTTGATTACCGCGGATCCCCATAATCAAACCCTAAACCCTTTCCCGTCCCGTTTTAGGATACCCGGCCCCCCAAAAAAGGGTTTACTCGGCCCCTCTAGGGTGTCTTTTTGTCTTGCCGCCTTCAAATGAGAAGCAAGGGAAAGGGTTTAGGGTTGGATTAGGGGGATCCGCGGTAGCGGTCCGCCTAATCAAACCCTAAACCCTTTCCCGTCCCGTTTTAGGATACCCGGCCCCCAAAAAAGGGTTCACTCGGCCCCTCTAGGGTGTCTTTTTGTCTTGCCGCCTTTAAATGAGAAGCAAGGAAAAGGGTTTAGGGTTGGATTAGGGGGATCCGCGGTAGCGGTCCGCCTAATCAAACCCTAAACCCTTTCCCGTCCCGTTTTAGGATACCGGCCCCCCAAAAAGGGTTCACTCGGCCCCTCTAGGGTGTCTTTTTGTCTTGCCGCCTTCAAATGAGAAGCAAGGGAAAGGGTTTAGGGTTGGATTAGGCGGATCCACGGTAGCGGTCCGCCTAATCAAACCCTAAACCCTTTCCGGTCCCGTTTTAGGATACCAGGCCCCGCAAAAAAGGGTTCACTCGGCCCCTCTATGGTGTCTTTTTGTCTTGCCGCCTTCAAATGAGAAGCAAGGGAAAGGGTTTAGGGTTGGATTAGGCGGATCCGTGGTAAGGGTTTAGGGTTAGATTAGGCGGACTAATCAAACCCTAAACCCTTTCCCTTCCCGTTTTAGGATACCCGGCCCCCCCAAAAAAGGGTTCACTCGGCCCCTCTAGGGTGTCTTTTTGTCTTGCCGCCTTCAAATGAGAAGCAAGGGAAAGGGTTTAGGGTTGGATTAGGGGGATCCACGGTAGCGGTCCGCCTAATCAAACCCTAAACCCTTTCCCGTCCCGTTTTAGGATACCCGGCCCCCCAAAAAAGGGTTCACTCGGCCCCTCTAGGTTGTCTTTTTGTCTTTCCGCCTTCAAATGAGAAGCAAGGGAAAGGGTTTAGGGTTGGATTAGGCGGATCCGCGGTAGCGGTCCGCCTAATCAAACCCTAAACCCTTTCCCGTCCCGTTTTAGGATACCCGGCCCCCCAAAAAAGGGTTCACTCGGCCCCTCTAGGGTGTCTTTTTGTCTTGATGCCTTCAAATGAGAAGCAAGGGAAAGGGTTTAGGGTTGGATTAGGGGGATCTGCGGTAGCGGTCCACCTAATCAAACCCTAAACCCTTTCCCGTCCCGTTTTAGGATACCCGGCCCCCCAAAAAAGGGTTCACTCGGCCCCTCTAGGGTGTCTTTTTGTCTTGCCGCCTTCAAATGAGAAGCAAGGGAAAGGGTTTAGGGTTGGATTAGGGGATCCGCGGTAGCGGTCCGCCTAATCAAACCCTAAACCCTTTCCTGTCCCGTTTTAGGATACCCGGCCCCCAAAAAAGGGTTCACTCGGCCCCTCTAGGGTGTCTTTTTGTCTTGCCGCCTTCAAATGAGAAGCAAGGAAAAGGGTTTAGGGTTGGATTAGGGGATCCCGGTAGCGGTAGCGGTTCCGCCTAATCAAACCCTAAACGCTTTCCCGTCCTGTTTTAGGATACCCGGTCCCCCCAAAAAGGGTTCACTCGGCCCCTCTAGGGTGTCTTTTTGTCTTGCCGCCTTCAAATGAAAAGCAAGGGAAAGGGTTTAGGGCTGTATTAGGCGGATCCGCGGTAGCGGTCCGCCTAATCAATCCCTAAACCCATTCCCGTCCCAATTTAGGATACCCGGTCCCCCCAAAAAGGGTTCACTCGGCCCCTCTAGGGTGTCTTTTTGTCTTGCCGCCTTCAAATGAGAAGCAAGGGAAAGGGTTTAGGGTTGGATTAGGGGATCCGCGGTAGCGGTCCGCCTAATCAAACCCTAAACCCTTTCCCGTCCCGTTTTAGGATACCCCCCCCCCCAAAAAAGGGTTCACTCGGCCCCTCTAGTGTGTCTTTTTGTCTTGCCGCCTTCAAATGGGAAGCAAGGGAAAGGGTTTAGGGTTGGATTAGGGGATCCGCGGTAGCGGTCCGCCTAATCAAACCCTAAACCCTTTCCCGTCCCGTTTTAGGATACCCGGCCCCCCAAAAAAGGGTTCACTCGGCCCCTCTATGGTGTCTTTTTGTCTTGCCGCCTTCAAATGAGAAGCAAGGGAAAGGGTTTAGGGTTGGATTAGGCGGATCCGTGGTAAGGGTTTAGGGTTAGATTAGGCGGACTAATCAAACCCTAAACCCTTTCCCTTCCCGTTTTAGGATACCCGGCCCCCCCAAAAAGGGTTCACTCGGCCCCTCTAGGGTGTCTTTTTGTCTTGCCGCCTTCAAATGAGAAGCAAGGGAAAGGGTTTAGGGTTGGATTAGGGGGATTCACGGTAGCGGTCCGCCTAATCAAACCTTAAACCCTTTCCCGTCCCGTTTTAGGATACCCGCCCCCCCCCCCCCCCCCCCAAAAAAGGGTTCACTCGGCCCCTCTAGGGTGTCTTTTTGTCTTGCCGCCTTCAAATGAGAAGCAAGGGAAAGGGTTTAGGGTTGGATTAGGGGGATCCGCGGTAGCAGTCCGCCTAATCAAACCCTAAACCCTTTCCCGTCCCGTTTTAGGATACCCGGCCCCCCCAAAAAAGGGTTCAGTCGGCCCCTCTAGGGTGTCTTTTTGTCTTATTGCCTTCAAATGAGAAGCAAGGGAAAGGGTTTAGGGTTGGATTAGGGGGATCCGCGGTATCGGTCCGCCTAATCAATTCCTAAACCCTTTCCCGTCCCGTTTTAGGATACCCGGCTCCCCAAAAAAGGGTTCACTCGCCCCTAGCTAGGGTGTCTTTTTGTCTTGCCGCCTTCAAATGAGAAGCAAGGAAAGGGTTTAGGGTTTGATTAGGGGATCCGCGGTAGCGGTCCGCCTAATCAAACCCTAAACGCTTTCCCGTCCCGTTTTAGGATACCCGGCCCCCCAAAAAAGGGTTCACTCGGCCCCTATAGGGTGTCTTTGTCTTGCCGCCTTTAAACGAGAAGCAAGGGAAAGGGTTTAGGGTTGGATTAGGCGGATCCACGGTAGCGGTCCGCCTAATCAAACCCTAAACCCTTTCCGGTCCCGTTTTAGGATACCCGGCCCCGCAAAAATGGGTTCACTCGGCCCCTCTAGGGTGTCTTTTTGTCTTGCCGCCTTCAAATGAGAAGCAAGGGAAAGGGTTTAGGGTTGGATTAGGGGGATCCACAGTAGCGGTCCGCCTAATCAAACCCTAAACGCTTTCCCGTCCCGTTTTAGGATACCCGCCCCCGCAAAAAAGGGTTCACTCGGCCCCTCTAGGGTGTCTTTTTGTCTTTCCGCCTTCAAATGAGAAGCAAGGGGAAGGGTTTAGGGTTGGATTAGGCGGATCCGCGGTAGCGGTCCGCCTAATCAAACCCTAAACCCTTTCCCGTCCCATTTTAGGATACCCGGCCCCCCAAAAAAGGGTTCACTCGGCCCCTCTAGGGTGTCTTTTTGTCTTGATGCCTTCAAATGAGAAGCAAGGGAAAGGGTTTTGGGTTGGATTAGGGGATCCGCGGTAGCGGTCCTCCTAATCAAACCCTAAACCCTTTCCCGTCCCGTTTTAGGATACCCGGCCCCCCAAAAAAGGGTTCACTCGGCCCCTCTAGGGTGTCTTTTTGTCTTGACGCCTTCAAATGAGAAGCAAGGGAAAGGGTTTAGGGTTGGATTAGGCGGATCCGCGGTAGCGGTCCGCCTAATCAAACCCTAAACCCTTTCCCGTCCCGTTTTAGGATACCCGGCCCCCCAAAAAAAGGGTTCACTCGGCCCCTCTAGGGTGTCTTTTTGTCTTGCCGCCTTCAAATGAGAAGCAAGGAAAGGGTTTAGGGTTTGATTAGGGGGATCCACGGTAGCGGTCCGCCTAATCAAACCCTAAACCTTTCCCGTCCCGTTTTAGGATACCCGTCCCCCCAAAAAAGGGTTCACTCGGCCCCTCTAGGTTGTCTTTTTGTCTTTCCGCCTTCAAATGAGAAGCAAGGGGAAGGGTTTAGGGTTGGATTAGGCGGATCCGCGGTAGCGGTCCGCCTAATCAAACCCTAAACCCTTTCCCGTCCCATTTTAGGATACCCGGCCCCCCAAAAAAGGGTTCACTCGGCCCCTCTAGGGTGTCTTTTTGTCTTGCCGCCTTCAAATGAAAAGCAAGGGAAAGGGTTTAGGGCTGTATTAGGCGGATCCGCGGTAGCGGTCCGCCTAATCAATCCCTAAACCCATTCCCGTCCCAATTTAGGATACCCGTCCCACCCAAAAAGGGTTCACTCGGCCCCTCTAGGGTGTCTTTTTGTCTTGCCGCCTTCAAATGAGAAGCAAGGAAAGGGTTTAGGGTTTGATTAGGGGATCCGCGGTAGCGGTCCGCCTAATCAAACCCTAAACCCTTTCCCGTCCCGTTTTAGGATACCCGGCCCCCAAAAAAACGGTTCACTCGGCCCCTCTAGGGTGTCTTTTTGTCTTGCCGCCTTCAAATGGGAAGCAAGGGAAAGGGTTTAGGGTTGGATTAGAGGGATCCGCGGTAGCGGTCCGCCTAATCAAACCCTAAACCCTTTCCCGTCCCGTTTTAGGATACCCGGCCCCCCAAAAAAGGGTTCACTCGGCCCCTCTATGGTGTCTTTTTGTCTTGCCGCCTTCAAATGAGAAGCAAGGGAAAGGGTTTAGGGTTGGATTAGGCGGATCCGCGGTAAGGGTTTAGGGTTAGATTAGGCGGACTAATCAAACCCTAAACCCTTTCCCTTCCCGTTTTAGGATACCCGGCCCCCCCAAAAAGGGTTCACTCGGCCCCTCTAGGGTGTCTTTTTGTCTTGCCGCCTTCAAATGAGAAGCAAGGGAAAGGGTTTAGGGTTGGATTAGGGGATCACGGTAGCGGTCCGCCTAATCAAACCTAAACCCTTTCCCGTCCCGTTTTAGGATACCCGCCCCCCCCAAAAAAAGGGTTCACTCGGCCCCTCTAGGGTGTCTTTTTGTCTTGCCGCCTTCAAATGAGAAGCAAGGAAAGGGTTTAGGGTTTGATTAGGGGATCCGCGGTAGCGGTCCGCCTAATCAAACCCTAAACCCTTTCCCGTCCCGTTTTAGGATACCCGGCCCCCCAAAAAAGGGTTCACTCGGCCCCTCTAGGGTGTCTTTTTGTCTTATTGCCTTCAAATGAGAAGCAAGGGAAAGGGTTTAGGGTTGGATTAGGGGGATCCGCGGTATCGGTCCGCCTAATCAATTCCTAAACCCTTTCCCGTCCCGTTTTAGGATACCCGGCCCCCCAAAAAGGGTTCACTCGGCCCCTCTAGGGTGTCTTTTTGTCTTGCCGCCTTTAAATGAGAAGCAAGGGAAAGGGTTTAGGGTTGGATTAGGGGGATCCGCGGTAGCGGTCCGCCTAATCAAACCCTAAACCCTTTCCTGTCCCGTTTTAGGATACCCGGCCCCCCAAAAAAGGGTTCACTCGGCCCCTCTAGGGTGTCTTTTTGTCTTGCCGCCTTCAAATGAGAAGCAAGGGAAAGGGTTTAGGGTTGGATTAGGCGGATCCACGGTAGCGGTCCGCCTAATCAAACCCTAAACCCTTTCCCGTCCCGTTTTAGGATACCCGGCCCCCCAAAAAGGGTTCACTCGGCCCCTCTAGGGTGTCTTTTTGTCTTGCCGCCTTCAAATGAGAAGCAAGGGAAAGGGTTTAGGGTTGGATTAGGGGATCCGCGGTAGCGGTCCGCCTAATCAAACCCTAAACCCTTTCCCGTCCCGTTTTAGGATACCCGCCCCCCAAAAAAAGGGTTCACTCGGCCCCTCTAGGGTGTCTTTTTGTCTTTCCGCCTTCAAATGAGAAGCAAGGGAAAGGGTTTAGGGTTGGATTAGGGGATCCGCGGTAGCGGTCCGCCTAATCAAACCCTAAACCCTTTCCCGTCCCATTTTAGGATACCCGGCCCCACAAAAAAAGGGTTCACTCGGCCCCTCTAGGGTGTCTTTTTGTCTTGATGCCTTCAAATGAGAAGCAAGGGAAAGGGTTTTGGGTTGGATTAGGGGGATCCGCGGTAACGGTCCTCCTAATCAAACCCTAAACCCTTTCCTGTCCCGTTTTAGGATACCCGCCCCCCAAAAAGGGTTCACTCGGCCCCTCTAGGGTGTCTTTTTGTCTTGACGCCTTCAAATGAGAAGCAAGGGAAAGGGTTTAGGGTTGGATTAGGCGGATCCACGGTAGCGGTCCGCCTAATCAAACCCTAAACCCTTTCCCGTCCCGTTTTAGGATACCCCCCCCCAAAAGGGTTCACTCGGCCCCTCTAGGGTGTCTTTTTGTCTTGCCGCCTTCAAATGAGAAGCAAGAAAAAGGGTTTAGGGTTGGATTAGGGGTATCCGCGGTAGCGGTCCGCCTAATCAAACCCTAAACCCTTTCCGTCCCGTTTTAGGATACCCGGTCCCCCAAAAAAGGGTTCACTCGGCCCCTCTAGGTTGTCTTTTTGTCTTTCCGCCTTCAAATGAGAAGCAAGGGAAAGGGTTTAGGGTTGGATTAGGGGGATCCGCGGTAGCGGTCCGCCTAATCAAACCCTAAACCCTTTCCCGTCCCGTTTTAGGATACCCGGCCCCCAAAAAAAGGGTTCACTCGGCCCCTATAGGGTGTCTTTTTGTCTTGATGCCTTCAAATGAGAAGCAAGGGAAAGGGTTTAGGGTTGGATTAGGGGGATCCGCGGTAGCGGTCCGCCTAATCAAACCCTAAACCCTTTCCCGTCCCGTTTTAGGATACCCGGCCCCCAAAAAAGGGTTCACTCGGCCCCTCTAGGGTGTCTTTTTGTCTTGCCGCCTTCAAATGAGAAGCAAGGGAAAGGGTTTAGGGTTGGATTAGGGGGATCCGCGGTAGCGGTCCGCCTAATCAAACCCTAAACCCTTTCCCGTCCCGTTTTAGGATACCCGGCCCCCCAAAAAGGTCCACTCGGCCCCTCTAGGGTGTCTTTTTGTCTTGCCGCCTTTAAATGAGAAGCAAGGAAAAGGGTTTAGGGTTGGATTAGGGGGATCCGCGGTAGCGGTTCCGCCTAATCAAACCCTAAACCCTTTCCGGTCCCGTTTTAGGATATCCGGCCCCGCAAAAAAGGGTTCACTCGGCCCCTCTAGGGTGTCTTTTTGTCTTGCCGCCTTCAAATGAGAAGCAAGGGAAAGGGTTTAGGGTTGGATTAGGCGGATCCACGGTAGCGGTCCGCCTAATCAAACCCTAAACCCTTTCCGGTCCCGTTTTAGGATACCCGGCCCCCCCAAAAAGGGTTCACTCGGCCCCTCGAGGGTGTCTTTTTGTCTTGCCGCCTTCAAATGAGAAGCAAGGGAAAGGGTTTAGGGTTGGATTAGGGGATCCGCGGTAGCGGTCCGCCTAATCAAACCCTAAACCCTTCCCGTCCCGTTTTAGGATACCCGGCCCCCCCAAAAAGGGTTCACTCGGCCCCTCTAGGGTGTCTTTTTGTCTTTCCGCCTTCAAATGAGAAGCAAGGGAAAGGGTTTAGGGTTGGATTAGGGGGATCCGCGGTAGCGGTCCGCCTAATCAAACCCTAAACCCTTTCCCGTCCCAATTTAGGATACCGGCCCCCCAAAAAGGGTTCACTCGGCCCCTCTAGGGTGTCTTTTTGTCTTGACGCCTTCAAATGAGAAGCAAGGGAAAGGGTTTAGGGTTGGATTAGGCGGATCCGCGGTAGCGGTCCGCCTAATCAAACCCTAAACCCTTTCCTGTCCCGTTTTAGGATACCCGGCCCCCCCCAAAAAGGGTTCACTCGGCCCCTCTAGGGTGTCTTTTTGTCTTGCCGCCTTCAAATGAGAAGCAAGAAAAAGGGTTTAGGGTTGGATTAGGGGGATCCACAGTAGCGGTCCGCCTAATCAAACCCTAAACGCTTTCCCGTCCCGTTTTAGGATACCCCCCCCCCAAAAAAGGGTTCACTCGGCCCCTCTAGGTTGTCTTTTTGTCTTTCCGCCTTCAAATGAGAAGCAAGGGGAAGGGTTTAGGGTTGGATTAGGCGGATCCGCGGTAGCGGTCCGCCTAATCAAACCCTAAACCCTTTCCCGTCCCATTTTAGGATACCCGGCCCCCCAAAAAAGGGTTCACTCGGCCCCTCTAGGGTGTCTTTTTGTCTTGATGCCTTCAAATGAGAAGCAAGGGAAAGGGTTTTGGGTTGGATTAGGGGGATCCGCGGTAACGGTCCGCCTAATCAAACCCTAAACCCTTTCCCGTCCCGTTTTAGGATACCCGGCCCCCCAAAAAAGGGTTTAGTCGGCCCCTCTAGGGTGTCTTTTTGTCTTGCCGCTTTCAAATGAGAAGCAAGGGAAAGGGTTTAGGGTTGGATTAGGGGGATCCGCGGTAGCGGTCCGCCTAATCAAACCCTAAACCCTTTCCCGTCCCGTTTTAGGATACCCGGCCCCCCAAAAAAGGGTTCACTCGGCCCCTCTAGGGTGTCTTTTTGTCTTGCCGCCTTTAAATGAGAAGCAAGGGAAAGGGTTTAGGGTTGGATTAGGGGGATCCGCGGTAGCGGTCCGCCTAATCAAACCCTAAACCCTTTCCCGTCCCGTTTTAGGATACCGGCCCCCCAAAAAAGGGTTCACTCGGCCCCTCTAGGGTGTCTTTTTGTCTTGCCGCCTTTAAACGAGAAGCAAGGGAAAGGGTTTAGGGTTGGATTAGGCGGATCCACGGTAGCGGTCCGCCTAATCAAACCCTAAACCCTTTCCGGTCCCGTTTTAGGATACCCGGCCCCCCAAAAAGGGTTCACTCGGCCCCTCGAGGGTGTCTTTTTGTCTTGCCGCCTTCAAATGAGAAGCAAGGGAAAGGGTTTAGGGTTGGATTAGGGGGATCCGCGGTAGCGGTTCGCCTAATCAAACCCTAAACGCTTTCCCGTCCCGTTTTAGGATACCCCCCCCCCCAAAAAAGGGTTCACTCGGCCCCTCTAGGTTGTCTTTTTGTCTTTCCGCCTTCAAATGAGAAGCAAGGGGAAGGGTTTAGGGTTGGATTAGGCGGATCCGCGGTAGCGGTCCGCCTAATCAAACCCTAAACCCTTTCCCGTCCCATTTTAGGATACCCGGCCCACCCAAAAAGGGTTCACTCGGCCCCTCTAGGGTGTCTTTTTGACTAGACGCCTTTAAACGAGAAGCAAGGGAAAGGGTTTAGGGTTGGATTAGGCGGATCCACGGTAGCGGTCCGCCTAATCAAACCCTAAACCCTTTCCGGTCCCGTTTTAGGATACCCGGCCCCGCAAAAAAGGGTTCACTCGGCCCCTCTAGGGTGTCTTTTTGTCTTGCCGCCTTCAAATGAGAAGCAAGAAAAAGGGTTTAGGGTTGGATTAGGGGGATCCACAGTAGCGGTCCGCCTAATCAAACCCTAAACCCTTTCCCGTCCCGTTTTAGGATACCCGGCCCCCCAAAAAAGGGTTCACTCGGCCCCTCTAGGGTGTCTTTTTGTCTTGACGCCTTCAAATGAGAAGCAAGGGAAAGGGTTTAGGGTTGGAGTAGGCGGATCCGCGGTAGTGGTCCGCCTAATCAAACCCTAAACCCTTTCCCGTCCCATTTTAGGATACCCGGCCCCCCAAAAAAGGGTTCACTCGGCCCCTCTAGGGTGTCTTTTTGTCTTGATGCCTTCAAATGAGAAGCAAGAGAAAGGGTTTAGGGTTGGATTAGGGGGATCTGTGGTAGCGGTCCACCTAATCAAACCCTAAACCCTTTCCCGTCCCGTTTTAGGATACCCGGCCCCCCAAAAAAGGGTTCACTCGGCCCCTCTAGGGTGTCTTTTTGTCTTGCCGCCTTCAAATGAGAAGCAAGGGAAAGGGTTTAGGGTTGGATTAGCGGGATCCGCGGTATCGGTCCGCCTAATTAAACTCTAAACCCTTTCCCGTCCCGTTTTAGGATACCCGGCCCCCCAAAAAGGGTTCACTCGGCCCCTCTAGGGTGTCTTTTTGTCTTGCCGCCTTTAAATGAGAAGCAAGGGAAAGGGTTTAGGGTTGGATTAGGGGATCCGCGGTAGCGGTCCGCCTAATCAAACCCTAAACCTTTCCTGTCCCGTTTTAGGATACCCGGCCCCCCCAAAAAAGGGTTCACTCGGCCCCTCTAGGGTGTCTTTTTGTCTTGCCGCCTTCAAATGAGAAGCAAGGGAAAGGGTTTAGGGTTGGATTAGGCGGATCCGCGGTAGCGGTCCGCCTAATCAAACCCTAAACCCTTTCCCGTCCGTTTTAGGATACCCGGCCCCCAAAAAAGGGTTCACTCGGCCCCTCGAGGGTGTCTTTTTGTCTTGCCGCCTTCAAATGAGAAGCAAGGAAAAGGGTTTAGGGTTGGATTAGGGGATCCGCGGTAGCGGTCCGCCTAATCAAACCCTAAACCCTTTCCCGTCCCGTTTTAGGATACCCCCCCCCCCAAAAAAGGGTTCACTCGGCCCCTCTAGGTTGTCTTTTTGTCTTTTCGCCTTCAAATGAGAAGCAAGGGGAAGGGTTTAGGGTTGGATTAGGCGGATCCGCGGTAGGGGTCCGCCTAATCAAACCCTTTCCCGTCCCATTTTAGGATACCCGGCCCCACAAAAAAAGGGTTCACTCGGCCCCTCTAGGGTGTCTTTTTGTCTTGATGCCTTCAAATGAGAAGCAAGGGAAAGGGTTTAGGGTTGGATTAGGGGGATCCGCGGTAGCGGTCCTCCTAATCAAACTCTAAACCCTTTCCGTCCCGTTTTAGGATACCCGGCCCCCCAAAAAAGGGTTCACTCGGCCCCTCTAGGGTGTCTTTTTGTCTTGACGCCTTCAAATGAGAAGCAAGGGAAAGGGTTTAGGGTTGGATTAGGCGGATCCGCGGTAGCGGTCCGCCTAATCAAACCCTAAACCCTTTCCTGTCCCGTTTTAGGATACCGGCCCCCCAAAAAGGGTTCACTCGGCCCCTCTAGGGTGTCTTTTTGTCTTGCCGCCTTCAAATGAGAAGCAAGGAAAGGGTTTAGGGTTGGATTAGGGGATCCATAGTAGCGGTCCGCCTAATCAAACCCTAAACCCTTTCCGTCCCGTTTTAGGATACCCGGCCCCCCAAAAGGGTTCACTCGGCCCCTCTAGGGTGTCTTTTTGTCTTCCGCCTTCAAATGAGAAGCAAGGGAAAGGGTTTAGGGTTGGATTAGGCGGATCCGCGGTAGCGGTCCGCCTAATCAAACCCTAAACCCTTTCCCGTCCCGTTTTAGGATACCCGGCCCCCCAAAAAAGGGTTCACTCGGCCCCTCTAGGGTGTCTTTTTGTCTTGATGCCTTCAAATGAGAAGCAAGGGAAAGGGTTTAGGGTTGGATTAGGGGGATCCGCGGTAGCGGTCCGCCTAATCAAACCCTAAACCCTTTCCCGTCCCGTTTTAGGATACCCTGCCCCCCAAAAAAGGGTTCACTCGGCCCCTCTAGGGTGTCTTTTTGTCTTGCCGCCTTCAAATGAGAAGCAAGGGAAAGGGTTTAGGGTTGGATTAGGGGGATCCGCGGTAGCGGTCCGCCTAATCAAACCCTAAACCCTTTCCCGTCCCGTTTTAGGATACCGGCCCCCCAAAAAAGGGTTCACTCGGCCCCTCTAGGGTGTCTTTTTGTCTTGCCGCCTTCAAATGAGAAGCAAGGGAAAGGGTTTAGGGTTGGATTAGGGGGATCCGCGGTAGCGGTCCGCCTAATCAAACCCTAAACCCTTTCCCGTCCCGTTTTAGGATACCGGCCCCCCAAAAAAGGGTTCACTCGGCCCCTCTAGGGTGTCTTTTTGTCTTGCCGCCTTCAAATGAGAAGCAAGGGAAAGGGTTTAGGGTTGGATTAGGCGGATCCACGGTAGCGGTCCGCCTAATCAAACCCTAAACCCTTTCCCGTCCCGTTTTAGGATACCGGCCCCCCCAAAAAAGGGTTCACTCGGCCCCTCTAGGGTGTCTTTTTGTCTTGCCGCCTTCAAATGAGAAGCAAGGGAAAGGGTTTAGGGTTGGATTAGGGGATCCGCGGTAGCGGTCCGCCTAATCAAACCCTAAACCTTTCCCGTCCCGTTTTAGGATACCGGCCCCCAAAGGGTTCACTCGGCCCCTCTAGGTTGTCTTTTTGTCTTTCCGCCTTCAAATGAGAAGCAAGGGAAAGGGTTTAGGGTTGGATTAGGCGGATCCGCGGTAGCGGTCCGCCTAATCAAACCCTAAACCCTTTCCCGTCCCATTTTAGGATACCCGGCCCCCAAAAAAGGGTTCACTCGGCCCCTCTAGGGTGTCTTTTTGTCTTGACGCCTTCGAATGAGAAGCAAGGGAAAGGGTTTAGGGTTGGATTAGGGGGATCCGCGGTAGCGGTCCTCCTAATCAAACTCTAAACCCTTTCCCGTCCCGTTTTAGGATACCCGGCCCCCCAAAAAGGGTTCACTCGGCCCCTCTAGGGTGTCTTTTTGTCTTGACGCCTTCAAATGAGAAGCAAGGGAAAGGGTTTAGGGTTGGATTAGGGGGATCCACGGTAGCGGTCCGCCTAATCAAACCCTAAACCCTTTCCCGTCCCGTTTTAGGATAGTCCGGCCCCCCAAAAAGGGTTCACTCGGCCCCTCTAGGGTGTCTTTTTGTCTTGCCGCCTTCAAATGAGAAGCAAGGGAAAGGGTTTAGGGTTGGATTAGGGGGATCCGCGGTAGCGGTCCGCCTAATCAAACCCTAAACCCTTTCCCGTCCGTTTTAGGATACCCGGCCCCCCAAAAAAAGGGTTCACTCGGCCCCTCTATGTTGTCTTTTTGTCTTGCCGCCTTCAAATGAGAAGCAAGGGAAAGGGTTTAGGGTTGGATTAGGCGGATCCGCGGTAGCGGTCCGCCTAATCAAACCCTAAACCCTTTCCCGTCCCGTTTTAGGATACCCGGCCCCCCAAAAGGGGTTCACTCGGCCCCTCAAGGGTGTCTTTTTGTCTTGATGCCTTCAAATGAGAAGCAAGGGAAAGGGTTTTGGGTTGGATTAGGGGGATCCGCGGTAACGGTCCGCCTAATCAAACCCTAAACCCTTTCCCGTCCCGTTTTAGGATACCGGCCCCCCAAAAAGGGTTCACTCGGCCCCTCTAGGGTGTCTTTTGTCTTGCCGCCTTCAAATGAGAAGCAAGGGAAAGGGTTTAGGGTTTGATTAGGGGATCCGCGGTAGCGGTCCGCCTAATCAAACCCTAAACCCTTTCCCGTCCCGTTTTAGGATACCGGCCCCCCAAAAAGGGTTCACTCGGCCCCTCTAGGGTGTCTTTTTGTCTTGCCGCCTTCAAATGAGAAGCAAGGGAAAGGGTTTAGGGTTGGATTAGGGGATCACGGTAGCGGTCCGCCTAATCAAACCCTAAACCCTTTCCCGTCCCGTTTTAGGATACCCGCCCCCCCCAAAAAAGGGTTCACTCGGCCCCTCTAGGGTGTCTTTTTGTCTTGCCGCCTTCAAATGAGAAGCAAGGGAAAGGGTTTAGGGTTGGATTAGGGGGATCCGCGGTAGCGGTCCGCCTAATCAAACCCTAAACCCTTTCCCGTCCCGTTTTAGGATACCCGGCCCCCAAAAAAGGGTTCACTCGGCCCCTCTAGGGTGTCTTTTTGTCTTGCCGCCTTCAAATGAGAAGCAAGGAAAAGGGTTTAGGGTTGGATTAGGGGGATCCGCGGTAGCGGTCCGCCTAATCAAACCCTAAACCCTTTCCAGTCCCGTTTTAGGATACCCGTTCCCCCCCAAAAAAGGGTTCACTCGGCCCCTCTAGGGTGTCTTTTTGTCTTGCCGCCTTCAAATGAGAAGCAAGGGAAAGGGTTTAGGGTTGGATTAGGCGGATCCACGGTAGCGGTCCGCCTAATCAAACCCTAAACCCTTTCCCGTCCCGTTTTAGGATACCCGGCCCCCAAAAAAAGGGTTCACTCGGCCCCTCTAGGGTGTCTTTTTGTCTTGATGCCTTCAAATGAGAAGCAAGGGAAAGGGTTTAGGGTTGGATTAGGGGGATCCGCGGTAGCGGTCCGCCTAATCAAACCCTAAACCCTTTCCCGTCCCGTTTTAGGATACCCGGCCCCCCAAAAAGGGTTCACTCGGCCCCTCTAGGGTGTCTTTTTGACTAGACGCCTTTAAACGAGAAGCAAGGGAAAGGGTTTAGGGTTGGATTAGGCGGATCCACGGTAGCGGTCCGCCTAATCAAACCCTAAACCCTTTCCCGTCCCGTTTTAGGATACCCGGCCCCCCCAAAAAGGGTTCACTCGGCCCCTCTAGGGTGTCTTTTTGTCTTGCCGCCTTCAAATGAGAAGCAAGGGAAAGGGTTTAGGGTTGGATTAGGGGATCGCGGTAGCGGTCCGCCTAATCAAACCCTAAACCCTTTCCGTCCCGTTTTAGGATACCCAGCCCCCCCAAAAAGGGTTTACTCGGCCCCTCTAGGGTGTCTTTTTGTCTTGCCGCCTTCAAATGAGAAAGCAAGGGAAAGGGTTTAGGGTTGGATTAGGGGATCCGCGGTAGCGGTCCGCCTAATCAAACCCTAAACCCTTTCCCGTCCCGTTTTAGGATACCCGGTCCCCCCCAAAAAGGGTTCACTCGGCCCCTCTAGGGTGTCTTTTTGTCTTGCCGCCTTCAAATGAGAAGCAAGGAAAGGGTTTAGGGTTTGATTAGGGGATCCGCGGTAGCGGTCCGCCTAATCAAACCCTAAACCCTTTCCCGTCCCGTTTTAGGATACCCGGCCCCCAAAAAAGGGTTTACTCGGCCCCTCTAGGTTGTCTTTTTGTCATGCCGCCTTCAAATGAGAAGCAAGGGAAAGGGTTTAGGGTTGGATTAGGCGGATCCGCGGTAGCGGTCCGCCTAATCAAACCCTAAACCCTTTCCCGTCCCAATTTAGGATACCCGTCCCACCCAAAAAGGGTTCACTCGGCCCCTCTAGGGTGTCTTTTTGTCTTGCCGCCTTCAAATGAGAAGCAAGGGAAAGGGTTTAGGGTTGGATTAGGCGGATCCGCGGTAGCGGTCCGCCTAATCAAACCCTAAACCCTTTCCCGTCCCGTTTTAGGATACCCGGCCCCCAAAAAAACGGTTCACTCGGCCCCTCTAGGGTGTCTTTTTGTCTTGCCGCCTTCAAATGAGAAGCAAGGGAAAGGGTTTAGGGTTGGATTAGGGGGATCCGCGGTAGCGGTCCGCCTAATCAAACCCTAAACCCTTTCCCGTCCCGTTTTAGGATACCCGGCCCCCAAAAAAAAGGGTTCACTCGGCCCCTCTAGGGTGTCTTTTTGTCTTGCCGCCTTCAAATGAGAAGCAAGGTAAAGGGTTTAGGGTTTGATTAGGGGATCCGCGGTAGCGGTCCGCCTAATCAAACCCTAAACCCTTTCCCGTCCCGTTTTAGGATACCCGGCCCCCCAAAAAAGGGTTCACTCGGCCCCTCTATGGTGTCTTTTTTTCTTGCCGCCTTCAAATGAGAAGCAAGGGAAAGGGTTTAGGGTTGGATTAGGCGGATCCGCGGTAGCGATCCGCCTAATCAAACCCTAAACCCTTTCCCGTCCCGTTTTAGGATACCCGGCCCCCAAAAAGGGTTCACTCGGCCCCCCTAGAAAGGGTTCACTCGGCCCCTCTAGGGTGTCTTTTTGTCTTGCCGCCTTCAAATGAGAAGCAAGGGAAAGGGTTTAGGGTTGGATTAGGGGATTCACGGTAGCGGTCTCCGCCTAATCAAACCCTAAACCCTTTCCGTCTCGTTTTAGGATACCCGCCCCCCAAAAAAAAAAAGGGTTCACTCGGCCCCTCTAGGGTGTCTTTTTGTCTTGCCGCCTTCAAATGAGAAGCAAGGGAAAGGGTTTAGGGTTGGATTAGGGGGATCCGCGGTAGCGGTCCGCCTAATCAAACCCTAAACCCTTTCCCGTCCCGTTTTAGGATACCCGGCCCCCAAAAAAAAGGGTTCTAGGGTGTCTTTTTGTCTTGCCCCTTCAAATAAAAGGGTTCACTCGGCCCCTCTAGGGTGTCTTTTTGTCTTGCCGCCTTCAAATGAGAAGCAAGGGAAAGGGTTTAGGGTTGGATTAGAAGGGGATTTAGGGTTGGAGCGGTCCGCCTAATCAAACCCTAAACCCTTTCCCGTCTCGTTTTAGGATACCCCCCCCCCAAAAAAGGGTTCACTCGGCCCCTCTAGGGTGTCTTTTTGTCTTGCCGCCTTCAAATGAGAAGCAAGGAAAGGGTTTAGGGTTTGATTAGGGGATCCGCGGTAGCGGTCCGCCTAATCAAACCCTAAACCCTTTCCCGTCCCGTTTTAGGATACCCGGCCCCCCAAAAAAAGGGTTCACTCGACCCCTCTAGTGTGTCTTTTTGTCTTGCCGCCTTCAAATGGAAAGCAAGGTAAAGGGTTTAGGGTTAGATTAGAGGGATCCGCGGTAGCGGTCCGCCTAATCAAACCCTAAACCCTTTCCCGTCCCATTTTAGGATACCCGGCCCCCCAAAAAAGGGTTCACTCGACCCCTCTAGTGTGTCTTTTTGTCTTGCCGCCTTCAAATGGGAAGCAAGGTAAAGGGTTTAGGGTTAGATTAGAGGGATCCGCGGTAGCGGTCCGCCTAATCAAACCCTAAACCCTTTCCCGTCCCGTTTTAGGATACCGGCCCCCCAAAAAAGGGTTCACTCGGCCCCTCTAGGGTGTCTTTTTTTTCTTGCCGCCTTCAAATGAGAAGCAAGGGAAAGGGTTTAGGGTTGGATTAGGCGGATCCGTGGTAGCGATCCGCCTAATCAAACCCTAAACCCTTTCCCGTCCCGTTTTAGGATACCCGGCCCCCCAAAAAAGGATTCACTCGGCCCCTCTAGGGTGTCTTTTTGTCTTGCCGCCTTCAAATGAGAAGCAAGGGAAAGGGTTTAGGGTTGGATTAGGGGATCCGCGGTAGCGGTCCGCCTAATCAAACCCTAAACCCTTTCCCGTCCCGTTTTAGGATACCCGGCCCCCAAAAAAGGGTTCACTCGGCCCCTCTAGGGTGTATTTTTGTCTTGCCGCCTTCAAATGAGAAGCAAGGGAAAGGGTTTAGGGTTGGATTAGGGGGATCCGTGGTAGCGGTCCGCCTAATCAAACCCTAAACCCTTTCCCGTCCCGTTTTAGGATACCCGGCCCCCCAAAAAAGGGTTCACTCGACCCCTCTAGTGTGTCTTTTTGTCTTGCCGCCTTCAAATGGGAAGCAAGGTAAAGGGTTTAGGGTTAGATTAGAGGGATCCGCGGTAACGGTCCGCCTAATCAAACCCTAAACCCTTTCCCGTCCCGTTTTAGGATACCCGGCCCCCAAAAAAGGGTTCACTCGGCCCCTCTATGGTGTCTTTTTTTCTTGCCGCCTTCAAATGAGAAGCAAGGGAAAGGGTTTAGGGTTGGATTAGGCGGATCCGCGGTAGCGATCCGCCTAATCAAACCCTAAACCCTTTCCCGTCCCGTTTTAGGATACCCGGCCCCCAAAAAAGGGTTCACTCGGCCCCTCTAGGGTGTCTTTTTGTCTTGCCGCCTTCAAATGAGAAGCAAGGGAAAGGGTTTAGGGTTGGATTAGGGGATCCGCGGTAGCGGTCCGCCTAATCAAACCCTAAACCCTTTCCCGTCCCGTTTTAGGATACCCGGCCCCCCCAAAAAGGGTTCACTCGGCCCCTCTAGGGTGTCTTTTTGTCTTGCCGCCTTCAAATGAGAAGCAAGGGAAAGGGTTTAGGGTTGGATTAGGGGGTTCACTCCGGCCCCCTAAACCCTTTCCCGTCCCGTTTTAGGATACCGACCCCCCCAAAAAAAAAAAAGGGTTCACTCGGCCCCTCTAGGGTGTCTTTTTGTCTTGCCGCCTTCAAATGAGAAGCAAGGGAAAGGGTTTAGGGTTGGATTAGGGGGATTCACGGTAGCGGTCCGCCTAATCAAACCCTAAACCCTTTCCCGTCTCGTTTTAGGATACCCGCCCCCCCAAAAAAAAAAAAAAAAAAAAAAGGGTTCACTCGGCCCCTCTAGGGTGTCTTTTTGTCTTGCCGCCTTCAAATGAGAAGCAAGGGAAAGGGTTTAGGGTTGGATTAGGGGGATCCGCGGTAGCGGTCCGCCTAATCAAACCCTAAACCCTTTCCCGTCCCGTTTTAGGATACCCGGCCCCCCAAAAAGGGTTCACTCGGCCCCTCTAGAGTGTCTTTTTGTCTTGCCGCCTTCAAATGGGAAGCAAGGGAAAGGGTTTAGGGTTGGATTAGGGGATCCGCGGTAGCGGTCCGCCTAATCAAACCCTAAACCCTTTCCCGTCCCATTTTAGAATACCCGGCCCCCCAAAAAAGGGTTCACTCGACCCCTCTAGTGTGTCTTTTTGTCTTGCCGCCTTCAAATGGGAAGCAAGGTAAAGGGTTTAGGGTTAGATTAGAGGGATCCGCGGTAGCGGTCCGCCTAATCAAACCCTAAACCCTTTCCCGTCCCGTTTTAGGATACCCGGCCCCCAAAAATGGGTTCACTCGGCCCCTCTATGGTGTCTTTTTTTCTTGCCGCCTTCAAATGAGAAGCAAGGGAAAGGGTTTAGGGTTGGATTAGGGGGATCCGTGGTAGCGATCCGCCTAATCAAACCCTAAACCCTTTCCCGTCCCGTTTTAGGATACCCGGCCCCCAAAAAGGGTTCACTCGGCCCCTCTAGGGTGTCTTTTTGTCTTGCCGCCTTCAAATGAGAAACAAGGAAAGGGTTTAGGGTTGGATTAGGGGGATCCGCGGTAGCGGTCCGCCTAATCAAACCCTAAACCCTTTCCCGTCCCATTTTAGGATACCGGCCCCCCAAAAAAGGGTTCACTCGGCCCCTCTATAGTGTATTTTTGTCTTGCCGCCTTCAAATGAGAAGCAAGGGAAAGGGTTTAGGGTTGGATTAGGGGGATCCGTGGTAGCGGTCCGCCTAATCAAACCCTAAACCCTTTCCCGTCCCGTTTTAGGATACCCGCCCCCCAAAAAAAGGGTTCACTCGGCCCCTCTAGTGTGTCTTTTTGTCTTGCCGCCTTCAAATGGGAAGCAAGGGAAAGGGTTTAGGGTTGGATTAGGGGGATCCGCGGTAAGCGGTCCGCCTAATCAAACCCTAAACCCTTTCCGTCCCGTTTTAGGATACCCGGCCCCCCCAAAAAAGGGTTCACTCGGCCCCTCTATGGTGTCTTTTTGTCTTGCCGCCTTCAAATGAGAAGCAAGGGAAAGGGTTTAGGGTTGGATTAGGTGGATCCGCGGTAGCGATCCGCCTAATCAAACCCTAAACCCTTTCCCGTCCCGTTTTAGGATACCCGGCCCCCCAAAAAAGGATTCACTCGGCCCCTCTAGGGTGTCTTTTTGTCTTGCCGCCTTCAAATGAGAAACAAGGGAAAGGGTTTAGGGTTAGATTAGGGGGATCCGCGGTAGCGGTCCGCCTAATCAAACCCTAAACCCTTTCCCGTCCCGTTTTAGGATACCCGGCCCCCCCAAAAAAGGGTTCACCCGGCCCCTCTAAAACTCGGCCCCTCTAGGGTGTCTTTTTGTCTTGCCGCCTTCAAATGAAAAGCAAGGGAAAGGGTTTAGGGTTGGATTAGGGGATTCACGTTAGAGGTCCGCCTAATCAAACCCTAAACCCTTTCCCGTCCCGTTTTAGGATACCCGGCCCCCCCAAAAAGGGTTCACTCGGCCCCTCTAGGGTGTCTTTTTTCTTGTCGCCTTCAAATGGGAAGCAAGGAAAGGGTTTAGGGTTAGATTAGGGGGATCCGCGGTAGCGGTCCGCCTAATCAAACCCTAAACCCTTTCCCGTCCCGTTTTAGGATACCCGGCCCCCCCAAAAAAGGGTTCACCCGGCCCCTCTAAAAGGGTTCACTCGGCCCCTCTAGGGTGTCTTTTTGTCTTGCCGCCTTCAAATGAGAAGCAAGGGAAAGGGTTTAGGGTTGGATTAGGGGGATTCACGGTAGCGGTCTGCCTAATCAAACCCTAAACCCTTTCCCGTCCCGTTTTAGGATACCCGCCCCCCCAAAAAAGGGTTCACTCGGCCCCTCTAGGGTGTCTTTTTGTCTTGCCGCCTTCAAATGAGAAGCAAGGGAAAGGGTTTAGGGTTGGATTAGGGGGATCCGCGGTAGCGGTCCGCCTAATCAAACCCTAAACCCTTTCCCGTCCCGTTTTAGGATACCCGGCCCCCCAAAAAAGGGTTCACTCGACCCCTCTAGTGTGTCTTTTTGTCTTGCCGCCTTCAAATGGGAAGCAAGGTAAAGGGTTTAGGGTTAGATTAGAGGGATCCGCGGTAGCGGTCCGCCTAATCAAACCCTAAACCCTTTCCCGTCCCGTTTTAGGATACTTTTTGTCCCCCCCAAAAAGAGTTCACTCGGCCCCTCTATGGTGTCTTTTTGTCTTGCCGCCTTCAAATGAGAAGCAAGGGAAAGGGTTTAGGGTTGGATTAGGCGGATCCACGGTAAGGGTTTAGGGTTGGATTAGGCGGATCCGCGGTAGCGATCCGCCTAATCAAACCCTAAACCCTTTCCCGTCCCGTTTTAGGATACCCGGCCCCCCAAAAAAGGGTTCACTCGGCCCCTCTAGGGTGTCTTTTTGTCTTGCCGCCTTCAAATGAGAAACAAGGGAAAGGGTTTAGGGTTAGATTAGGGGGATCCGCGGTAGCGGTCCGCCTAATCAAACCCTAAACCCTTTCCCGTCCCGTTTTAGGATACCCGGCCCCCCAAAAAAGGGTTCACTCGGCCCCTCTAAAAGGGCCCCTCTAGGGTGTCTTTTTGTCTTGCCGCCTTCAAATGAGAAGCAAGGGAAAGGGTTTAGGGTTGGATTAGGGGGATCAGCGGTAGCGGTCCGCCTAATCAAACCCTAAACCCTTTCCCGTCCCGTTTTAGGATACCCGTCCCCCCCAAAAAGGGTTCACTCGGCCCCTCTAGGGTGTATTTTTGTCTTGCCGCCTTCAAATGAGAAGCAAGGGAAAGGGTTTAGGGTTGGATTAGGGGATCCGCGGTAGCGGTCCGCCTAATCAAACCCTAAACCCTTTCCCGTCCCGTTTTAGGATACCCGGCCCCCAAAAAAGGGTTCACTCGGCCCCTCTAGGGTGTCTTTTTGTCTTGCCGCCTTCAAATGAGAAGCAAGGTAAAGGGTTTAGGGTTGGATTAGGGGGATCCGCGGTAGCGGTCCGCCTAATCAAACCCTAAACCCTTTCCCGTCCCGTTTTAGGATCCCCCCAAAAGGGTTCACTCGGCCCCTCTAAAAGGGTTCACTCGGCCCCTCTAGGGTGTCTTTTTGTCTTGCCGCCTTCAAATGAGAAGCAAGGGAAAGGGTTTAGGGTTGGATTAGGGGGATTCACGGTAGCGGTCTTCCTAATCAAACCCTAAACCCTTTCCCGTCTCGTTTTAGGATACCCGCCCCCCCCAAAAAAAGGGTTCACTCGGCCCCTCTAGGGTGTCTTTTTGTCTTGCCGCCTTCAAATGAGAAGCAAGGGAAAGGGTTTAGGGTTGGATTAGGGGGATCCGCGGTAGCGGTCCGCCTAATCAAACCCTAAACCCTTTCCCGTCCCGTTTTAGGATACCCGGCCCCCCCAAAAAGGGTTCACTCGGCCCCTCTAGTGTGTCTTTTTGTCTTGCCGCCTTCAAATGGGAAGCAAGGTAAAGGGTTTAGGGTTAGATTAGAGGGATCCGCGGTAGCGGTCCGCCTAATCAAACCCTAAACCCTTTCCCGTCCCGTTTTAGGATACCCGGCCCCCAAAAAAGGGTTCACTCGGCCCCTCTATGGTGTCTTTTTGTCTTGCCGCCTTCAAATGAGAAGCAAGGGAAAGGGTTTAGGGTTGGATTAGGCGGATCCACGGTAAGGGTTTAGGGTTGGATTAGGCGGATCTGTGGTAGCGATCCGCCTAATCAAACCCTAAACCCTTTCCCGTCCCGTTTTAGGATACCCGGCCCCCCAAAAAACGATTCACTCGGCCCCTCTAGGGTGTCTTTTTGTCTTGCCGCCTTCAAATGAGAAACAAGGGAAAGGGTTTAGGGTTAGATTAGGGGGATCCGCGGTAGCGGTCCGCCTAATCAAACCCTAAACCCTTTCCCGTCCCGTTTTAGGATACCCGGCCCCCCCAAAAAAGGGTTCACTCGGCCCCTCTATAGTGTATTTTTGTCTTGCCGCCTTCAAATGAGAAGCAAGGGAAAGGGTTTAGGGTTAGATTAGGGGGATCCGTGGTAGCGGTCCGCCTAATCAAACCCTAAACCCTTTCCCGTCCCGTTTTAGGATACCCGGCCCCCCAAAAAAGGGTTCACTCGGCCCCTCTAGTGTGTCTTTTTGTCTTGCCGCCTTCAAATGGGAAGCAAGGGAAAGGGTTTAGGGTTGGATTAGGGGGATCCGCGGTAGCGGTCCGCCTAATCAAACCCTAAACCCTTTCCCGTCCCGTTTTAGGATACCGGCCCCCCAAAAAAGGGTTCACTCGGCCCCTCTATGGTGTCTTTTTTTCTTGCCGCCTTCAAATGAGAAGCAAGGGAAAGGGTTTAGGGTTGGATTAGGGGGATCCGCGGTAGCGATCCGCCTAATCAAACCCTAAACCCTTTCCCGTCCCGTTTTAGGATACCCGGCCCCCCAAAAAAGGATTCACTCGGCCCCTCTAGGGTGTCTTTTTGTCTTGCCGCCTTCAAATGAGAAACAAGGGAAAGGGTTTAGGGTTAGATTAGGGGGATCCGCGGTAGCGGTCCACCTAATCAAACCCTAATCAAACCCTCGGCCCCTCTAGGGTGTCTTTTTGTCCGCCTTCAAATGAGAAGCAAGGGAAAGGGTTTAGGGTTGGATTAGGGGGATCCGCGGTAGCGATCCCCCTAATCAAAAGGGTTCACTCGGCCCCTCTAAAAGGGTTCACTCGGCCCCTCTAGGGTGTCTTTTTGTCTTGCCGCCTTCAAATGAGAAGCAAGGGAAAGGGTTTAGGGTTGGATTAGGGGGATTCACGGTAGCGGTCTGCCTAATCAAACCCTAAACCCTTTCCCGTCCCGTTTTAGGATACCCCCCCCCCAAAGAGGGTTCACTCGGCCCCTCTAGGGTGTCTTTTTGTCTTGCCGCCTTCAAATGAGAAGTAAGGGAAAGGGTTTAGGGTTGGATTAGGGGGATCCGCGGTAGCGGTCCGCCTAATCAAACCCTAAACCCTTTCCCGTCCCGTTTTAGGATACCCGGCCCCCCAAAAAAGGGTTCACTCGACCCCTCTAGTGTGTCTTTTTGTCTTGTCGCCTTCAAATGGGAAGCAAGGTAAAGGGATTAGGTTTAGATTAGAGGGATCCGCGGTAACGGTCCGCCTAATCAAACCCTAAACCCTTTCCCGTCCCGTTTTAGGATACCCGGCCCCCCCAAAAAAGGGTTCACTCGGCCCCTCTAAAAGGGTTCACTCGGCCCCTCTAGGGTGTCTTTTTGTCTTGCCGCCTTCAAATGAGAAGCAAGGGAAAGGGTTTAGGGTTGGATTAGGGGGATTCACGGTAGCGGTCTTCCTAATCAAACCCTAAACCATTTCCCGTCCCGTTTTAGGATACCCGGCCCCCCCCAAAAAGGGTTCACTCGGCCCCTCTAGGGTGTCTTTTTGTCTTGCCGCCTTCAAATGAGAAGTAAGGGAAAGGGTTTAGGGTTGGATTAGGGGGATCCGCGGTAGCGGTCCGCCTAATCAAACCCTAAACCCTTTCCCGTCCCGTTTTAGGATACCCGGCCCCCCAAAAAAGGGTTCACTCGACCCCTCTAGTGTGTCTTTTTGTCTTGCCGCCTTCAAATGGGAAGCAAGGGAAAGGGTTTAGGGTTAGATTAGAGGGATCCGCGGTAGCGGTCCGCCTAATCAAACCCTAAACCCTTTCCCATCCCGTTTTAGGATACCCGGCCCCCCCAAAAAAGGGTTCACTCGGCCCCTCTAAAAGGGTTCACTCGGCCCCTCTAGGGTGTCTTTTTGTCTTGCCGCCTTCAAATGAGAAGCAAGGGAAAGGGTTTAGGGTTGGATTAGGGGGATTCGCGGTAGCGGTCCTCCTAATCAAACCCTAAACCCTTTCCCGTCTCGTTTTAGGATACCCGGACCCCAAAAAAAGGGTTCACTCGGCCCCTCTAGGGTGTCTTTTTGTCTTGCCGCCTTGAAATGAGAAGTAAGGGAAAGGGTTTAGGGTTGGATTAGGGGATCCGCGGTAGCGGTCCGCCTAATCAAACCCTAAACCCTTTCCCGTCCCGTTTTAGGATACCCGGCCCCCAAAAAAGGGTTCACTCGACCCCTCTAGTGTGTCTTTTTGTCTTGCCGCCTTCAAATGGGAAGCAAGGTAAAGGGTTTAGGGTTAGATTAGAGGGATCCGCGGTAGCGGTCCGCCTAATCAAACCCTAAACCCTTTCCCGTCCCGTTTTAGGATACCCGGCCCCCCAAAAAAGGGTTCACTCGGCCCCTCTATGGTGTCTTTTTGTCTTGCCGCCTTCAAATGAGAAGCAAGGGAAAGGGTTTAGGGTTGGATTAGGCGGATCCACGGTAAGGGTTTAGGGTTGGATTAGGCGGATCCGCGGTAGCGATCCGTCTAATCAAACCCTAAACCCTTTCCCGTCCCGTTTTAGGATACCCGGCCCCCCAAAAAAGGGTTCACTCGGCCCCTCTAGGGTGTCTTTTTGTCTTGCCGCCTTCAAATGAGAAACAAGGGAAAGGGTTTAGGGTTAGATTAGGGGGATCCGCGGTAGCGGTCCGCCTAATCAAACCCTAAACCCTTTTCCGTCCCGTTTTAGGATACCCGGCCCCCCAAAAAAGGGTTCACTCGGCCCCTCTAGGGTGTCTTTTTGTCTTGCCGCCTTCAAATGAGAAACAAGGGAAAGGGTTTAGGGTTAGATTAGGGGGATCCGCGGTAGCGGTCCGCCTAATCAAACCCTAAACCCTTTCCCGTCCCGTTTTAGGATACCCGGCCCCCAAAAAAGGGTTCACTCGACCCCTCTAGTGTGTCTTTTTGTCTTGCCGCCTTCAAATGGGAAGCAAGGTAAAGGGATTAGGGTTAGATTAGAGGGATCCGCGGTAACGGTCCGCCTAATCAAACCCTAAACCCTTTCCCGTCCCGTTTTAGGATACCCGGCCCCCCAAAAAAGAGTTCACTCGGCCCCTCTATGGTGTCTTTTTGTCTTGCCGCCTTCAAATGAGAAGCAAGGGAAAGGGTTTAGGGTTGGATTAGGCGGATCCACGGTAAGGGTTTAGGGTTGGATTAGGCGGATCCGCGTGGATTAGCGATCGCGGATCCGCCTAATCAAACCCTAAACCCTTTCCCGTCCCGTTTTAGGATACCCGGCCCCCCAAAAAAGGATTCACTCGGCCCCTCTAGGGTGTCTTTTTGTCTTGCCGCCTTCAAATGAGAAACAAGGGAAAGGGTTTAGGGTTAGATTAGGGGGATCCGCGGTAGCGGTCCGCCTAATCAAACCCTAAACCCTTTCCCGTCCCGTTTTAGGATACCCGGCCCCCCCAAAAAAGGGTTCACTCGGCCCCTCTATAGTGTATTTTTGTCTTGCCGCCTTCAAATGAGAAGCAAGGGAAAGGGTTTAGGGTTAGATTAGGGGGATCCGTGGTAGCGGTCCGCCTAATCAAACCCTAAACCCTTTCCCGTCCCGTTTTAGGATACCCGGCCCCCCAAAAAAGGGTTCACTCGACCCCTCTAGTGTGTCTTTTTGTCTTGCCGCCTTCAAATGGGAAGCAAGGTAAAGGGTTTAGGGTTAGATTAGAGGGATCCGCGGTAACGGTCCGCCTAATCAAACCCTAAACCCTTTCCCGTCCCGTTTTAGGATACCCGGCCCCCCAAAAAGGGTTCACTCGGCCCCTCTAGGGTGTCTTTTTTTCTTGCCGCCTTCAAATGAGAAGCAAGGGAAAGGGTTTAAGGGTTGGATTAGGGGATCCGCGGTAGCGATCCGCCTAATCAAACCCTAAACCCTTTCCCGTCCCGTTTTAGGATACCCGGCCCCCCAAAAAAGGATTCACTCGGCCCCTCTAGGGTGTCTTTTTGTCTTGCCGCCTTCAAATGAGAAACAAGGGAAAGGATTTAGGGTTAGATTAGGGGGATCCGCTGTAGCGGTCCGCCTAATCAAACCCTAAACCCTTTCCCGTCCCGTTTTAGGATACCCGGCCCCCCCAAAAAAGGGTTCACTCGGCCCCTCTAAAAGGGTTCACTCGGCCCCTCTAGGGTGTCTTTTTGTCTTGCCGCCTTCAAATGAGAAGCAAGGGAAAGGGTTTAGGGTTGGATTAGGGGGATCCGCGGTAGCGGTCCGCCTAATCAAACCCTAAACCCTTTCCCGTCTCGTTTTAGGATACCCGCCCCCCCAAAAAGGGTTCACTCGGCCCCTCTAGGGTGTCTTTTTGTCTTGCCGCCTTCAAATGAGAAGTAAGGGAAAGGGTTTAGGGTTGGATTAGGGGGATCCGCGGTAGCGGTCCGCCTAATCAAACCCTAAACCCTTTCCCGTCCCGTTTTAGGATACCCGGCCCCCCAAAAAAGGGTTCACTCGACCCCTCTAGTGTGTCTTTTTGTCTTGTCGCCTTCAAATGGGAAGCAAGGTAAAGGGATTAGGGTTAGATTAGAGGGATCCGCGGTAACGGTCCGCCTAATCAAACCCTAAACCCTTTCCCGTCCCGTTTTAGGATACCCGGCCCCCCAAAAAAGGGTTCACTCGGCCCCTCTGTGGTGTCTTTTTGTCTTGCCGCCTTCAAATAAGAAGCAAGGGAAAGGGTTTAGGGTTGGATTAGGCGGATCCGCGGTAAGGGTTTAGGGTTGGATTAGGCGGATCCGTGGTAGCGATCCGCCTAATCAAACCCTAAACCCTTTCCCGTCCCGTTTTAGGATACCCGGCCCCCCAAAAAAGGATTCACTCGGCCCCTCTAGGGTGTCTTTTTGTCTTGCCGCCTTCAAATGAGAAACAAGGGAAAGGGTTTAGGGTTAGATTAGGGGGATCCGCGGTAGCGTTCCACCTAATCAAACCCTAAACCCTTTCCCGGCCCCTCTAGGGTGTCTTTTTTTTAGGATACCGGAAGAAGGGAAAGGGTTTAAAAAGGGTTCACTCGGCCCCTCTAAAAGGGTTCACTCGGCCCCTCTAGGGTGTCTTTTTGTCTTGCCGCCTTCAAATGAGAAGCAAGGGAAAGGGTTTAGGGTTGGATTAGGGGGATTCACGGTAGCGGTCTGCCTAATCAAACCCTAAACCCTTTCCCGTCTCGTTTTAGGATACCCGCCCCCCCCCCCCCCCAAAAAGGGTTCACTCGGCCCCTCTAGGGTGTCTTTTTGTCTTGCCGCCTTCAAATGAGAAGTAAGGGAAAGGGTTTAGGGTTGGATTAGGGGGATCCGCGGTAGCGGTCCGCCTAATCAAACCCTAAACCCTTTCCCGTCCCGTTTTAGGATACCGGCCCCCCCAAAAAAGGGTTCACTCGACCCCTCTAGTGTGTCTTTTTGTCTTGTCGCCTTCAAATGGGAAGCAAGGTAAAGGGATTAGGGTTAGATTAGAGGGATCCGCGGTAACGGTCCGCCTAATCAAACCCTAAACCCTTTCCCGTCCCGTTTTAGGATACCCGGCCCCCCAAAAAAGGGTTCACTCGGCCCCTCTATGGTGTCTTTTTGTCTTGCCGCCTTCAAATGAGAAGCAAGGGAAAGGGTTTAGGGTTGGATTAGGCGGATCCGCGGTAAGGGTTTAGGGTTGGATTAGGCGGATCCGCGGTAGCGATCCGCCTAATCAAACCCTAAACCCTTTCCCGTCCCGTTTTAGGATACCCGGCCCCCCAAAAAAGGATTCACTCGGCCCCTCTAGGGTGTCTTTTTGTCTTGCCGCCTTCAAATGAGAAACAAGGGAAAGGGTTTAGGGTTAGATTAGGGGGATCCGCGGTAGCGGTCCGCCTAATCAAACCCTAAACCCTTTCCCGTCCCGTTTTAGGATACCCGGCCCCCCCAAAAAAGGGTTCACTCGGCCCCTCTATAGTGTATTTTTGTCTTGCCGCCTTCAAATGAGAAGCAAGGGAAAGGGTTTAGGGTTGGATTAGGGGGATCCGTGGTAGCGGTCCGCCTAATCAAACCCTAAACCCTTTCCCGTCCCGTTTTAGGATACCCGGCCCCCCAAAAAAGGGTTCACTCGGCCCCTCTAGGGTGTCTTTTTGTCTTGCCGCCTTCAAATGAGAAGCAAGGGAAAGGGTTTAGGGTTGGATTAGGGGGATTCACGGTAGCGGTCTGCCTAATCAAACCCTAAACCCTTTCCCGTCCCGTTTTAGGATACCGGCCCCCCCAAAAAGGGTTCAC
Organism: Silene latifolia; assembly: GCF_048544455.1. Lineage (NCBI taxonomy): Eukaryota > Viridiplantae > Streptophyta > Magnoliopsida > Caryophyllales > Caryophyllaceae > Silene > Silene latifolia. The sequence goes on from NC_133531.1 coordinate 52,051,562, forward strand.
TCGGCCCCTCTAGGGTGTCTTTTTGTCTTGCCGCCTTCAAATGAGAAGCAAGGGAAAGGGTTTAGGGTTGGATTAGGGAGATCCGCGGTATCGGTCCGCCAAATCAAACCCTAAACCCTTTCCCGTCCCGTTTTAGGATACCCGGCCCCCCAAAAAAGGGTTCACTCGGCCCCTCTAGGGTGTCTTTTTGTCTTGCCGCCTTCAAATGAGAAGCAAGGGAAAGGGTTTAGGGTTAGATTAGGCGGATCCGCGGTAGCGGTCCGCCTAATCAAACCCTAAACACTTTCCCGTCCCATTTTAGGATACCCGGCCCACCCAAAAAGGGTTCACTCGGCCCCTCTAGGGTGTCTTTTTGTCTTGCTGCCTTCAAATGAGAAGCAAGGGAAAGGGTTTAGGATTGGATTAGGGGGATCCGCGGTAGCAGTCCGCCTAATCAAACCCTAAACCCTTTCCCGTCCCGTTTTAGGATACCCGGCCCCCCAAAAAAGGGTTCACTCGGCCCCTCTAGGGTGTCTTTTTGTCTTGCCGCCTTCAAATGAGAAGCAAGGGAAAGGGTTTAGGGTTGGATTAGGCGGATCCGCGGTAGCGGTCCGCCTAATCAAACCCTAAACCCTTTCCCGTCCCATTTTAGGATACCGGCCCCCCAAAAAGGGTTCACTCGGCCCCTCTAAGGTGTCTTTTTGTCTTGCCGCCTTCAAATGAGAAGCAAGGGAAAGGGTTTAGGGTTGGATTAGGGGGATCCGCGGTAGCAGTCCGCCTAATCAAACCTTAAACCCTTTCCCGTCCCATTTTAGGATACCCGGCCCACCCAAAAAGGGTTCACTCGGCCCCTCTAGGGTGTCTTTTTGTCTTGCCGCTTTCAAATGAGAAGAAAGGGAAAGGGTTTAGGGTTGGATTAGGGGGATCCGTGGTAGCGATCCGCCTAATCAAACCCTAAACCCTTTCCCGTCCCGTTTTAGGATACCCGTCCCCCCAAAAAGGGTTCACTCGGCCCCTCTAGGGTGTCTTTTTGTCTTGCCGCCTTCAAATGAGAAGCAAGGAAAGGGTTTAGGGTTGGTTTAGGGGATCCGTGGCATCGGTCCGCCTAATCAAACCCTAAACCCTTTCCCGTCCCGTTTTAGGATACCCGGCCCCCAAAAAAAGGGTTCACTCGGCCCCTCTAGCGTGTCTTTTTGTCTTGCCGCCTTCAAATGAGAAGCAAGGGAAAGGGTTTAGGGTTAGATTAGGGGGATCCGTGGTAGCGGTCCGCCTAATCAAACCCTAAACCCTTTCCCCGTCCCGTTTTAGGATACCCGGCCCCCAAAAAAGGGTTCACTCGGCCCCTCTAGGGTGTCTTTTTGTCTTGCCGCCTTCAAATGAGAAGCAAGGGAAAGGGTTTAGGGTTGGATTAGGGGATTCACGGAGAGGTGCCTAATCAAACCCTAAACCCTTTCCCCGTCCGTTTTAGGATACCGAGGCCCCCAAAAGGGTTCACTCGGCCCCTCTAGGGTGTCTTTTTGTCTTGCCGCCTTCAAATGAGAAGCAAGGGAAAGGGTTTAGGGTTGGATTAGGGAGATCCGCGGTATCGGTCCGCCTAATCAAACCCTAAACCCTTTCCCGTCCCGTTTTAGGATACCCGGCCCCCCAAAAAAGGGTTCACTCGGCCCCTCTAGGGTGTCTTTTTGTCTTGCCGCCTTCAAATGAGAAGCAAGGGAAAGGGTTTAGGGTTTGATTAGGCGGATCCGCGGTAGCGGTCCGCCTAATCAAACCCTAAACCCTTTCCCGTCCCATTTTAGGATACCCGGCCCACCCAAAAAGGGTTCACTCGGCCCCTCTAGGGTGTCTTTTTGTCTTGCCGCTTTCAAATGAGAAGCAAGGGAAAGGGTTTAGGGTTGGATTAGGGGATCCGCGTGTGCAGTCCGCCTAATCAAACCCTAAACCCTTTCCCGTCCCGTTTTAGGATACCCGGCCCCCCAAAAAAGGGTTCACTCGGCCCCTCTAGGGTGTCTTTTTGTCTTGCCGCCTTCAAATGAGAAGCAAGGGAAAGGGTTTAGGGTTGGATTAGGCGGATCCGCGGTAGCGGTCCGCCTAATCAAACCCTAAACCCTTTCCCGTCCCATTTTAGGATACCCGGCCCACCCAAAAAGGGTTCACTCGGCCCCTCTAAGGTGTCTTTTTGTCTTGCTGCCTTCAAATGAGAAGCAAGGGAAAGGGTTTAGGGTTGGATTAGGGGGATCCGCGGTAGCAGTCCGCCTAATCAAACCTTAAATCCTTTCCCGTCCCATTTTAGGATACCCGGCCCACCCAAAAAGGGTTCACTCGGCCCCTCTAGGGTGTCTTTTTGTCTTGCCGCTTTCAAATGAGAAGCAAGGGAAAGGGTTTAGGGTTGGATTAGGGGGATCCGCGGTAGCAGTCCGCCTAATCAAACCCTAAACCCTTTCCCGTCCCGTTTTAGGATACCCGACCCCCCAAAAAAGGGTTCAGTCGGCCCCTCTAGAGTGTCTTTTTGTCTTGCCGCCTTCAAATGAGAAGCAAGGGAAAGGGTTTAGGGTTGGTTTAGAGGGATCCGTGGCATCGGTCCGCCTAATCAAACCCTAAACCCTTTCCCGTCCCGTTTTAGGATACCCGGCCCCCCAAAAAAGGGTTCACTCGGCCCCTCTAGCTAGGGTGTCTTTTTGTCTTGCCGCCTTTAAATGAGAAGCAAGGGAAAGGGTTTAGGGTTGGATTATGGGGATCCGCGGTAGCGGTCCGCCTAATCAAACCCTAAACGCTTTCCCGTCCCGTTTTAGGATACCCGGCCCCCCAAAAAAGGGTTCACTCGGCCCCTCTAGAGTGTCTTTTTGTCTTGCCGCCTTCAAATGAGAAGCAAGGGAAAGGGTTTATGGTTGTATTAGGCGGATCCGCGAGCGGTCCGCCTAATCAATTCCTAAACCCTTTCCCGTCCCAATTTAGGATACCCGTCCCACCCAAAAAGGGTTCACTCGGCCCCTCTAGGGTGTCTTTTTGTCTTGCCGCCTTTAAACGAGAAGCAAGGGAAAGGGTTTAGGGTTGGTTTAGAGGGATCTGTGGTAGCGGTCCGCCTAATCAAACCCTAAACCCTTTCCGGTCCCGTTTTAGGATACCCGGCCCCCCAAAAAAGGGTTCACTCGGCCCCTCTAGGGTGTCTTTTTGTCTTGCCGCCTTCAAATGAGAAGCAAGGGAAAGGGTTTAGGGTTGAATTAGGCGGATCCGCGGTAAGGGTTTAGGGTTGGATTAGGCGGATCGCGCGGTAGCGATCCGCCTAATCAAACCCTAAACACTTTCCCGTCCCGTTTTAGGATACCCGGCCCCCCAAAAAAGGATTCACTCGGCCCCTCTATGGTGTCTTTTTGTCTTGCCGCCTTTAAATGAGAAACAAGGGAAAGGGTTTAGGTTTAGATTAGGGGGATCCGCGGTAGCGGTCCACCTAATCAGACCCTAAACCCTTTTAAAATCCCGTTTTAGGATACACGGCCCCCCAAAAAAGGGTTCACTCGGCCCCTCTATGTTGTCTTTTTGTCTTGCCGCCTTCAAATGAGAAGCAAGGGAAAGGGTTTATGCAGCAGGAGCTGATAACCAAGCCAACACCCTTTTTATGACAGCACAATTCAAGCCGGTGACACCACTCGGCAACCTCAACTACCGGTCCAACTTCACCAGTCACAAGAACAAGAAGCCCGGGCTAGCCACCAGCGACCACCTTGGCAGTGAATCCTTGTTCAACTAGTCACAAATTAATCCTAAGGAGCCAGGCCAAATTCCTAAAGCATTGCACCAAAAATCGGTCGAAAAGATAAGTTGCGGGGGTAAACAGGATAAAGTAAAGTTGCCATTTTTGGCCAAACAAGGGAAAACTCTCAACAAAGAAGAACTTGGCCTATTCAGCACTCATTTTATAGAGCCTTGAGCCATATAAGATGCCTGCACCAAAGCCATTTGACCCACAACAACTTGACAAAGATTTCAAAGAACAGACAACATGTCACTATCAACTGCAGACTCTTTTGTTCTTGTTCGGTTTGCCTTAATTTCCTTTGTATCCGTTGTAAAATAAGTCCACTACTCTTGTTTGCTTCCTAAGTTTAATCCTGGCCCTTAGATGGAGTTGTCTAGGGTTTATCATGTCTTGAACATTGCTGAAAGGCCTATATAAGGACCCTTTCTCATCTGTTGTACTCGAGACTTTGATTAATGAAAACCTTGAGATTTCTCTCGAAAATTTGCAAATCTTTTAACTTTCTTTGAGTCTTAGTTATAAGTCAGACTTAATATCTTCTTGTGCTTGCTTAGAAGGTGATTAAGGATCTGTGGTGCTACTTGGAGTAGGTCTGTGCTTGCTTGATCTATTTTAAGTGCATTGTGCAGTTGAGTTTGAATTGATTCTCGTGCTTGCTTGAACAATTCGGTCTTAATCTTCCTAAATTATTAAGTTTAATCTCTGTGCTTGCTTGAGAATAAATTTGATAATTATATCCTCCTTTGAGTCCAGAAATTATCACAAAAACAGTCACAAGAATCTTTCAAGGAAAGCTGAGATTTCTCTTATTTCATCTGGTTTTCTCTTTATTAAAAATACTTGGAGTGTGTGTAAAATCTGAGAATTGCACAGTTTTAGTTTACTCCTTAACTAAATTATCACCAAGTTTCATGATTTTTCAAGGTCATTTACTATTTTTATAAAAATCCCCAAGTTTATTGCATTCCCTGAAAATTGCTCCTTTGCCTGTTTCAGGATTTATCCCATTTGTGCTTGTTCCCATAGTTTACACTGCAAATTCTGGTTATCAGAGCCAGGTTCATAACACAATCCTACCTTGTGTTAGTCCTGAGTGAGAGAGAGGTCAATTCTTTTCCCAGCTACATCAAAACTACAAAAAATAACCCAATGAGTGAGGAGAGGTTAGCAGGAATGGAAGCAAAGATGGATCAGTTAACCAACCTGGTTAATGTGACCCTGGAAGTGTGAACATCTTGTGATGGCAAACATTCCCACTCCAGAAAGAGGAAGGCCACCACCCTATAGAGGAAGGGGCAGGGGTAGAGGTATCCTTGGAGCAGGAAGAGGCCAGCCACACCATGAAGAGGAACTCAACTCAGATTCAGAAGAATCCATGATGGAAGAAGGTAACTACTTGGCTAGAGATAAGGATGTTAAGGTAGAAATCACTGATTTCCATGGTAGTTTAAATCCTGAGGACTTGTTAGACTGGCTTAGATCTGTTGAGAGAGTCTTTGAGTTTAAAAATTATGATGACAGAAAAGCTTTTAAGGTTGCTATTTTAAAACTCAAGGGCTATGCATCTCTTTGGTATGAGAACATGAAACACCAAAGGATTAGAGATGGTAAGGAACCAGTTAGGTCTTGGCTTAAGTTAAGAAAGAAGTTAAAGGAGAAATTCATAGCTAAAGACTATACTCAGGATATTTTTATTAAGCTGACTCAGTTGAGACAAGAGCAGTTAACTGTTGAGGCCTACCTTAGGAGCTTTGAACAACTAACCCTACAATGTGAGGTCACTGAAAAACCTGAGCAAAAGATTGCTAGGTTCATTGAGGGTTTAGACCCTAAGATAGCTGGCAAAGTAAGAATGCAACAAGTCTGGTCATTTGATGAGGCAATTAACCTAGCCTTAAGAATTGAGAAGCTAGGGAAGGTGAAGCCTGCAACACCCAAATTCCCCACCAGAACAACTTTCAAACCTATCTATCTGGTGTCAAAATGACTGAGGTACCTAAACCAGCTACCCAACCAACAAGTAGACAAAGGAAGGCACCCATGTACCCCAGAACCAACCCACCTTTATCCAGGGATAAGATCAAGTGCTTCCAATGTCAGGGCTTTGGCCATTTTAAGAAGGACTGTCCTTCTAACAGAGCTCTCACAGCTATGGAGATTGAGGAATGGGAAAGGGAAGGTCTAGTTGAGTATGAGGAAGAAGAGACACTGGTTCCAACGGGGATGGGGCGAGAGGAAAGCGATCAAGGACAAGTTGTGGCTCACCACGACACGGGCACAATTTGGTCCTATGGAGGGTTATGCACTCTCAACCAGCTCCTCAGAAGGCGATCGAGATTCATGATATTCGGGAGTAGGTGCCTTTCCCAAGGGAGAGTGTGTAATTTGATCATTGATGGAGGTAGCTGTACCAATGTAGCTTCCACCATCATGGTTAGCAAGCTAAGCCTGCCTACTCAGGAGCACCCCAATCCATACAAACTGAGATGGTTAAGCAAAGGATCTGAAGTGAGAGTTGACAAGCAATGCATTGTTCCCTTTTCAATTGGGAAGGTGTACAAGGATGAAGTCTTTGTGTGATGTGGTCCCTATGGATGCCCGCCATCTATTGCTAGGGAGACCATGGGAGTTTGACAGAATACCACTCACCGGGGAAAGGAAAATGTCTATGTTTTCAAGCATAATGGAAAAGAGTCACTCGACTCCTTACCACCAAACCGAGAGGGGTTATGGAAGTCCTAACATGCCCGAGGAGGTTAATGGAGTACTATTTCTATCCGAGGCAGCAATGATCAAGGAGTGAGGCAAGAACAACTGTGTTGTTTCTCCTATCAAGGGAAACCAACACCTGAATGGAACAAAGATGTACTGCGGAGGTTCAACCCCTAATTAAGAAGTACAAGGAGGTTTTTCGGTGAGTTGCCTAGTGGATTACCACCCGAGAGGCATTGAGCATCACATAGACCTTGTACACTGGTTCTGTGCTTCCCAAGACCGCTACACGGTGTGATCCCACAACAACTAAGGAGCTACAACATCAGATTGAAGAATTAATGACAAAGGGATTTGTAAGGGAATCATTGAGCCCCTGTGCGTGCGCACTACCTTACTAGTGCCCAAGAAAGATGGAAGTTGGAGAATGTGTGCGAGCAGCGAGCTATAAACAATATCATCAGTCAATACAGATTCCCTATTCCAAGGCTAGATGACATGTTGGATGAGCTCAGTGGGGCTCGGATCTTTTCAAAAATAGATCTCGAGGCAAGGGTATCATCGAGGTGAGAATAAGAGAAGGTGATGAATGGAAAACAGCTTTCAAAACCAAACATGGCCTGTATGAGTGGCTTGTCATGCCATTTGGGTTGTCTAATGCTCCAAGCACCTTCATGAGGCTCATGACTGAAGTTCTAAGACCCTGCCTTGGAAAGTTTCTTTGTAGTATACTTTGATGACATACTCATTTTACAGCAGAAGCCCATCGAGCATGTGTTACATTTGGAGGTGATTTTCAGAATACTCAGGGAACAGAAGTTGTATGGGAAGCTTGAGAAATGTACCTTCATGGTCAATGAGGTAGCATTTCTGGGATATATTATATCAGGAAGAGGGATTTTGAGTTGATCGGGAGAAGATTCGGGCTATGCAAACTTGGCGAGTCCCACAAACAATCACGAAGTAAGGGGATTTCATGGCTTGGCATCTTTCTACAGAAGATTCATTAAGAATTTCAGCTCGATTGTTGCACCAATTCGAGTGTATGAGAAAGGAGACTTCCAATGGACTGAAAGCGCTCAAGCGAGTCCTTTGAGAAGATCAAAAGTTAATGTGTGAGACTCCCATTCTCAAGCTGCTGACTTTGAACAACTATTTGAGGTGGAGTGTGATGCCAGTGGGGTTGGAATAGGAGCTGTCCTAATCAAGGCCGAGAGACCAGTGGCCTATTTCAGTGAGAAGTTGAATGAAGCCAAGCTGAAATATTCAACTTATGACAAAGAGTTCTATGCAATCATAAGGGCTCTTACACATTGGAGTCACTACTTGAAACCTAAGCCATTTGTGTTGCATTCTGATCATGAGGCCCTGAAATACATCAATGGCCAACACAAGCTAAGCCATAGACATGCTAAGTGGGTAGAATTCCTGCAAGCCTTTAACTTTTCAAGCAAATATAAAGGGGAAGCGAGAATGTGGTAGCCGATGCCCTATCTAGAAGGCATTCTTTGTTGACTGTCATTAGTAACAAGGTCCTTGGGTTTGAATTCATGAAGGAGATGTATAAGGAGGACCACGACTTCTCGAGGAGTGGATTGTTCTCACAGAAGGAGGCTCAACTCAGAGTAAGAAATATGTGCTACAAGAAGGGTTTTTGTTTCATGGTAATAGGTTGTGTGTACCAAGGGGATCCTACAGGGATTTACTAATCAGGGAAGTCCATTCAGGAGGGTTAGGGGGACATTTTGGTGTTCAGAAAACCCTAGATATCTTACAAGACCAATTTTATTAGCCTAGAATGATGGGTGATGTTCAAGCAGTCCTTAGAAGGTGTTCAACATGTCAGAAAGCCAAGAGTTCCTTCCAAGCAGGACCCTACACCCCACTGCCTATCCCTGATAAACCTTGGGAAGGTGTGAGCCTTGATTTCATTGTGGCATTACCAAGGACACAGAGAGGTAAAGACTCAATCATGGTGGTTGTGGATAGGTTGATAAGATGGCTCACTTCATAGCCCTGCAGAAAGGCGAGGATACTGCTAGTGTTCTTTGAGCTATACCTTAAGGAGATTGTGAGACTTCATGGGGTTCCTAAGACAATTGTATCTGACAGGGATACAAAATTTATGAGCTACTTTTGGAAAACCCTATGGAAGCTGCTAAAGACAAAGCTTTTGTTCAGTACCTCTCATCACCCACAAACAGATGGGCAAACTGAGGTCACTAACAAAACTTTGGGGAGAATTTTAAGGTGTCTAGTTAGCAAAACCTTGAAGGATTGGGATTTAAAGCTAGCTGCAGCTGAATTTGCATTCAACAGAGCACCATCTACTGCAACTGGTTACAGTCCTTTTGAGATAGTCTATGGGGTTAATCCACTTATGCCCTTGGACTTATCTTCTGTCCCAAAGGAAGAGATCGATCCCGATGCCAAGAGAACAGTGAACAACTTGAAGTTGCATGAAACGTAAGAAAACAAATTGAAAGGTCCAATGAGCTGTATAAAAAATAATCCAAGAAGCCTAGGAAAAAGAAGGAATTTGAGGCAGGAGATATGGTTTGGTTGCACCTTAGGAAGGAAAGATTCCCCTCCAAAAGAAAGAACAAGCTTATGCCTAGAGCAGATGGGCCATTTGAAGTCTTGGAAAGAATTGGTCCAAATGCTTATAAAATTGACTTGCCAGGGGAATATGGGGTTCATGGCACATTCAATGTGGGTGATCTAAGTCCATTCTATGAAGATTCTGAGGGAGAGGAGGATCCAGGCTTGAGGGCAAGCCCTGTTCAACCAGGGGGGGTTGCAGCAGGAGCTGATAACCAGGCCAACACCCTTTTTTATGACAGCACAATTCAAGCCAGTGACACCACTCAGGCAACCTCAACTACCAGTCCAACTTCACCAGGTCACAAGAACAAGAGCAGGCTAGCCACCAGCAGCCACCTTGGCCAGTGAATCCTTGTTCAACTAGTCACAAATTAATCCTAAGGAGCCAGGCCAAATTCCTAAAGCATTGCACCAAAAATCGGTGAAAAGATAAGTTGCGGGGGTAAAACAGATAAAGTAAAGTTGCCATTTTTGGCCAAACAAGGGAAAACTCTCAACAAAGAAGAACTTGGCCTATTCAGCACTCATTTTATAGAGCCTTGAGCCATATAAGATGCCTGCACCAAAGCCATTTGACCCGCAACAACCAGACCAAAGATTTCAAAGAACAGACAACATGTCACTATCAACTGCTGACTCTTTTGTTCTTGTTCGGTTTGCCTTAATTTCCTTTGTATCCGTTGTAAAATAAGTCCACTACTCTTGTTTGCTTCCTAAGTTTAATCCTGGCCCTTAGATGGAGTTGTCTAGGGTTTATCATGTATGAACATTGCACGTAGAAAGGCCTATATAAGGACCCTTTCTCGATCTGTTGTACTCGGACTTTGATTAATGAAAACCTTGAGATTTCTCTCGAAAATTTGCAAATCTTTTAACTTTGCTGAGTCTTAGTTATAAGTCAGACTTAATATCTTCTTGTGCTTGCTTAGAAGGTGATTAAGGATCTGTGGTGCTACTTGGAGTAGGTCTGTGCTTGCTTGATCTATTTTAAGTGCATTGTCAGTTGAGTTTGAATTGATTACGTGCTTGCTTGAACAATTCGAGTCTTAATCTTCCTAAATTATTAAGTTTAATCTCTGTGCTTGCTTGAGAATAAATTTGATAATTATATCCTCCTTTGAGTCCAGAAATTATCACAAAAACAGTCACAAGAATCTTTCAAGGAAACTGCCTGAGATTTCTCTTATTTCAGTCTGGTTTTCTCTTTATTAAAAATACTTGGAGTGTGTGTAAAATCCTGAGAATTGGCACAGTTTTAGTTTACTCCCTTAACTAAATTATCACCAAGTTTCATGATTTTTCAAGGTCATTTACTATTTTTATAAAAATCCCCAAGTTTATTGCATTCCCTGAAAATTGCTCCTTTGCCTGTTTCAGGATTTATCCCATTTGTGCTTGTTCCCATAGTTTACACTGCAGTTTAGGGTTGGATTAGGGGGGTCCGCAGTAGCGGTCCGCCGAATCAAACCCTAAACCCCTTCCCGTCCCGTTTTAGGATACCCGGCCCCCCAAAAAAGGATTCACTCGGCCCCTCTAGGGTGTCTTTTTGTCTTGCCGCCTTCAAATGAGAAGCAAGGGAAAGGGTTTAGGGTTGGATTAGGGGGATCCGCGGTATCGGTCCGCCTAATCAAACGCTAAACCCTTTCCCGTCCCGTTTTAGGATACCCGGCCCCCCAAAAAAGGGTTCACTCGGCCCCTCTAGGGTGTCTTTTTGTCTTGCCGCCTTCAAACGAGAAGCAAGGGAAAGGGTTTAGGATTGGATTAGGCGGATCCGCGGTAGCGGTCCGCCTAATCAAAACCTAAACACTTTCCCGTCCCATTTTAGGATACCCGGCCCACCCAAAAAGGGTTCACTCGGCCCCTCTAGGGTGTCTTTTTGTCTTGCCGCCTTCAAATGAGAAGCAAGAGAAAGGGTTTAGGGTTGGATTAGGCAGATCCGCCATAGCGGTCCGCCTAATCAAACCCTAAACCCTTTCTCGTCGTGTTTTAGGATACACCCCTCCCCCAAAAAAAAGGGTTTACTCGGTCCGTCGGGTGTCTTTTTGTCTTGCTGACCTCATAGTTTTAATCCCATCCCATTTTAGGATAGCCGAGCTTGTACTTTTAACCCTGATTTAGCAACATATTTCATTTTATCAATATTACAAATATTTACAAAGCCATTTAAGGCTTAAAAAATAAAAATAAAAACGAAAACAAACTTTAAAAAGCAAGTAACAACTAAAAGAGGTAATAAATAGTTAATATATGCATTAATTGTATTGATTTATGTGTAATTTACTCTCTAATTTCTAAACTAATGCCAAATATTTTAGGGTATTAAATGTATTTATCATTTCCCTTATTTTTTAACGATTCTGATACACTAGTAACTAACTACCTACAAGAAAAAAGAAACGGAGTAAAAAAATAAAAGTAGTAACCAGTTTTTAGCTCAGTCGTTTTACATTACCAGTATAGACGTTGTCATAGGAGAATTGTTCAACAACAGTATAATTTTGACGTTACGCCCAATTTCCTCTGTTATACTAAGGTATTTTCTTTTCAATTTCGTTTCTTCTCTATCATCACTCTAATATAATGTTTAATTTGGATCACTTAATTGTTCAACAGCAGTATTATTTTGATGTTTTGATTTCAGATATTTATACTGCTTTACTGTTAAAAATTCATTCGGATTAATATGCATGAATTATTTTTTCTACATTTAGAAATACATTCGCATTGTTCTTCCCCAATTTTATATCTCTGAAGTATTCTTTCAACATTTACTTTCTAGTTTCTGTTAATTTTGGATTTTTAATTGAAGGTAATAATATATATTTTTCATACAGCTTTAAATTAATGTGCGTATTGTTTTTAATATAGAAATTGTTCTGAATCATCTAAAAGTACATTATCTTTGTGACTAATGTACATTTCCTAAAATTAGGTAACTGGTGATTATCTGTACTTGTCAATTTTGTATTTTCAATTGAACGTAATAATATAATACATTCAGCTTAAATTAATGTGCCGTTTGTTTTTAATATAGGAACTGTTCTGAAACATGTAAGGAACATTATACTTGTGATTAATGTAAATTTCCTAAAATTAGGTAACTGCTGATATCTCTACTTGATAATTTTTGGATTTTTAATTGAAGGTAATAATATAATGTACATTCAGCTTAAATTAATGTGCCGTTTGTTATTAATATAGAAATTGTTCTGAATCATCTAAAAGAACATTATATTTGTGATTAATGTACATTTCCTAAAATTAGGTAACTGCTGATTATCTCTACTTGTTTTGTAATTTCATTTTATTATTACAAACTATGGAGCAGGAAGATAAAAAATCTCAAAAGCGGAGAAAAGTTACTTTTATTTTTCCACCAACTGAAAGTTGCACTGATGGTAAAAATGAGTGTGCTCCATTTACAAGAAAGCGTAAATCAGCTACTATTAACAGTAAATCTAAGTCTATACAATCTTTCGCAAAGAAGATAAATGAAGAAAGTAACGATGATCTTGCAGTTAAGAAAAAAAATGTTTTTGTTAATAAACAAATTGTTGCTGCAAAGAAAGAAAGTCCTCAAAAGGGTAAAGTAAGTAATAAGATGGTATTGGGTTCCAAGTGTAAGCAGAAGTTTGATTTCTCTTCGTTTAAAAGTGCATATACGAGAATGTCTCCTACAGGAGTAGTTGAGGTAGTTGAACGTTTGTCATACGAACAGTGGTGCGCGCTAGAAGAGATTGGATTTAGTGGGCTGTTTTGGTTAAGAGTTCGTTCAATTCCTTTAAAGCTTGGAGTCTTGGTTAATTAAGCGGTATAACCCATACCAAAACTGTATTGATCTTCTTGATGGTGAGAAGTTGTTCTTGAAGGTTTCTGATGTAAGATCAACATTTGGATTTCCAATAGGCCCTAAAACAGTTGAATTATCCAAAACTCATACTGAATCAGAAGAGGTTCAAGAGTTTTATGGCAAATGGAAACAACAATTTGGTATAAAAGATGGACAAGTTCCACTCAAAACGCTTGAGAATTGGTTGATAAATCATGATCATGGTGGTGATGAATTCAAGGTTAACTTTGTTGTTGTTCCGGGTGTAATTCCAGAGCAAGTATAGTTACCACCCGTTGCTTGTTGAATGATGTCTTGAGTTGGATTCTCCTTTGGTCTTAATCGTTCCTCTCGGCCTCTCCTGCAACAATGAACAGGCGAGGGCTTGGCTTTGTGCCAGCGTACTCACTCCGACGCTCAAGTCAGTAAACTTAAGGGATAAGTTGTTACTTGGCTGAATGTATATTGTAGAGAGATAAGGAAGATATTACCAGATGAATAGTGTATTTAGGTTTAGTTGTGGATTAGTTGGATCCTTTCCTCAATGAAGGTTGAGGAGTATTTATAGGCTTTCACCTTTTGTCACGTAGTGACCAAGTGGCTAGCAGGTGGAAAGACTGATCTACCCCTCGGCCGAGGGACCTATGGCAGGCCGGCGGGCCCTGTTGACTCACCGCCGAGGGGTCTTGGATATGAGTACGCGGGTATGTGTCCCGGCTGGCAGGTTGTCATGCCGAGACCCAGGCTGACCGGCCGGTGGGCTGCATCGGCTAGGCTGTCTAAGTCGTTGACTTGCTGTGGATATCTTTGACCTTGCTCAATACGTTGACTTGGTCAGCGGTGCAGAATATGCCCCATCAATTTGCCCCCAGCGTAGTCTATGCCGTGGTATGGGCTCCGATGTATGCTTGAGCGTATATTCTGCGTAAGTAATTTGCGGAAAATTTTCGCAGATCGGCTTCTTTCGGCGGCTTCTTTTACCTCGGCCTGGTCTTTCTTAGGCCTTACCATATCCCCCCTCCACATGGATGTGTAAAGGGCATCCGATGTGGAAAAGGAAGTGATAATTTGGCCGAGACCAGGATTGAGTGTGCCGGTTGTTTTTGATTGCCCCCCGGCTCTACTTAGCTTGGTTGACCATGTGGCCGGCGGAGAACAGATGCTTGGGAATTTGTTGAGGAAGGTGAATAGGCAAGGAGATATGAATAGGCGTGTTGAAGAAGCTTGGTTTCTTGTTGCATTGATTGACGTTCGATTTTGTTGCAACGATTGACATCCGTGGTTGCATGTCCGACACGTGTCTGCACGCTGATTGGTTGACGCTTCATGGGCTGTTCTCTGATTGGTCCTCCTTCATGGGCTTTTCCCTATAAATAGGGCAGTTATCCCGGGAAATTGGCCACCAATTTCATTCTCCAAAATTTTCCTCTAAACTTTCAAGGGTTTCATTTTCTAATTTTCAGAGTTGTTACTCCGGCGGGTGTTTTTCTTCAAGGTAAACAAACTTTCCAATTTCTTAACTCTGTAAGTTATTATTGTAAACATGTCTTCTCTTGATGCGGGCCTAGCAAACCGACGCGGGGGTTCCCCGTCGCGCCTTGATGAGGAGGAGAAGTTGGACGCCCTCCGATAAGGCTGGGGGCCTAGGTCTCCTTCTCCTGAAGTCGATCCTCGAATTTTGGAGGAATGGGAGGATGACTCTGATGTCGATGATGACGCAGACGATTTTGGTGATGATGCTGAAGAGGCTCGTCCCAAAGAGGTGAGGCGGTACGTTATGGATCACGGTGACGTCTGCAAGGTTTTTACCTCACTTCTTTTTCTTGCGCTAGTATTTGAGCGTCTCAATTGTACTTTAGCGTCTATGTCTTCGTCTGGGTTGTCTCCTTACGTTATTAATTGAGTGTCTCTTTTGTTTCCGCCTCGGCTTGGCCGAGGCGGTCTAGAGTGCGTATCTCGGTGTGTTAACGCTTCGAGGCATTTTGAACGCTTTGCGAGTATCACCTGCGCTGGTCGTTACCATCGAGGTGTCTGCTTCCTGGTGGTGATTGCCGCTCTTGTCGGTGTGTGACAGTGTGAGCCAGCATCTGCTTCTTGTTTTTTTGATGCCGTGGCGTCTACCACTTGGAGTGACTGCGACGGCGTCTAACCTCTTGGGGTTCTTCTAGTGGCGTCTACTACTTGGGGTGACTGCGACGGCGCCTGTTTCTTCATGGAGCAGTGGCGTCTACCACTTGGAGTGGCTGCGACGGCGTCAAACCTCTTGGGGTGACTGCCGTGGCGTCTACTACTTGGGGTGACTGCGACGGCGCCTATTTCTTCATGGAGACTGCCGTGGCGTCTACCACTTGGAGTGACTGCGACGGCGTCAAACCTCTTGGGGTGACTGCCGTGGCGTCTACTACTTGGGGTGACTGCGACGGCGCTATTTCTTCATGGAGGCTGCCGTGGCGTCTACCACTTGGAGTGACTGCGACGGCGTCAAACCTCTCGGGGTGACTGCCGTGGCGTCTACTACTTGGGGTGACTGCGACGGCGCCTATTTCTTCATGGAGACGTGTCATGGCGTCTACCACTTGGAGTGAGCTGCGACGGCGTCAAACCTCTCGGGGTGCTGCCGTGGCGTCTACTACTTGGGGTGACTGCGACGCGCCTATTTCTTCATGGATCTTTGCCGTGGCGTCTACCGCTTGGGTGGCTGCGACGACGTCAAACCTCTTGGGGTGACGCTGCCGTGGCGTCTACTACTTGGGGTGACTACGACGGCGCCTATTTCTTCATGGAGCTGCAGTGGCGTCTACCACTTGGAGTGCTGCGACGGCGTCAAACCTCTTGGGGTGACTGCTAGTGGCGTCTACTACTTGGGGTGACTGCGACGGCGCCTATTTCTTCATGGAGGCTGCCGCTCTTGTCGGTATGACAGTGTGAGCCGACATCACGCTATCGATAAAGACTACCGCTCTTGTCGGTATGACGGTGTGGTGGCGTCTGCTTCTTCCGAGTGATTAGGGGAAAATGAACATTTTGATGGAAGACTTGGACGATTTTTCATTAGGTAAAAACATGCGTCGGGGTGCCCACATTTGTTTTGGGCACCTCCGCTACATAGAGTATTCCCGAGATTACCGGCGTCTAATGGCCTATCAAAGGCACACCGTCCTAGTCACCGCTAGTTACATCCATGAGGTCGCCCTCTGTTGTAAGGATAGACTTTTCCCTTTTTCGATTTCTTTGCCACTTTGAGGATTGCATGTTGCATCCTCCGGCGGCTATCCGGACGTTGACCACCTCGTCATTCTCGTCTTTGGAGACGAGCTTATGCGCTTCCCCCGGTCCGAGACATACATCGGTGTTAGGGCCGGATGGACATCACTGCGTCGGCCTCACTCGGGGTGACTCGGCCTATGAGAAAGTTGTAGGCGGACGAGCCGTCGATGACCACGAACTCGGCTAGGACATTTTTAGCCGCATTCTTTTCGCCGAATGTCACGGGAGTCGATTGATCCCGGTGGTACCAGGCCGGCCCAGAGAAATTTGTATAGTGGGTTGGTGCGGGGGCTCAAGTCCTTGACTTTCGGCCGAGGCCGAGGAAGCACTCCTGAACATGATGTTCGTGTATGCGCTGTGTCAATCGGGCACCTCTTGACTAGGTGGTTGGATATGTCCAAATTGACTACAAGTGGGTCATTTGTGAGGAGCGATGACTCCTTCGTAGTCCTTCCTTCCAATGGTTATATCGGGGATGTTGGAAGCGAGGGATGTTGTGTTGGGCACAAAGTTGATGGCCACGATATAGCTCGTTCAGTGTGCCGTTTGTGCCCATGAGCGGACCCTCCGTTCTCGTTGCCCCAGATGACAACATGGATCACTCCTATCCGTTCGAAGACAGATTTCTTACCCGATTTGTCGGCGTCGGTCTTTTGGCCTTTGGCAACGTACTTGCCGAGGCTCCCCTTCCGGATCAGCTCTTCAATGGCATTCTTCGGATGCGCGATCGTTGGTTAGATGGCGGTGTGGCTGTGGTACTCACGATCTTGGCTCGTGTCACCGTCACTTTTTGGCTTGGGGGTCTCTCCCACTTCCGGCCCTCGTTTTGCTCGGGCGAAGACCTCGGCGGGCCGATACGATGAGAGGGGTTTTATCACTATACCGCCTCGGTGGTACGTTCCCGAACTCCACCCGGCGCTGTCGAGTCTGTTTCTGGCAGACTTGTCCGACCGTGACCTATTATTCTCACGGCGTCTTTCATCGGACCGTGACCCGTTGTTGTCACGGCGTCTTTCATCCGGGTTGTCCTCCCGGCGGCTCTTCTTTTCTGAGTGCTCGGCCTCGCTAGGGCCTACCCAGGTCTTGTGATAGTCTTCTACCTTGATGGCCTGGTCGGCCATCCTCCTGGCGGCATCCAAGCTCAGGCCTCCGCACTTGATGAGCTCATTTTTTAAGTCTCCCCTTGGGAGGCCCTTCATCAGTGCGAAGGCCGCCGGATTCGGGATTAATTTCCCGAATCTGCTGGACCTTTCCATCGAACCTCTTCACATAGCTTCGTAGAGACTCGCCCCCCTCCTGTTTGATAGTTAGGAGGTCCGATGTCTCCACGGCCCTTCTCTTGTTGCAAGAGTACTGGGCTAGAAAGGCGTCTCTTAGGTCGGCGTAATAGTATACCGAGCCGTCGGGAAGCCCTTTGTACCAACTTTGAGCCATCCCATGCAAAGTTGTTGGGAAAACTCGGCACCAGACCTCATCGGGCTGCTCCCATACCGACATGTAAGACTCGAAAGCCTCAGCGTGGTCGGCTGGATCACTATCTCCTTTATATGATAGGGGTGGCAACTTGAGCTTAGTTGGCACCTGGACTTCTAGGACGTAGGCGTTGAGGGGCTGTCTGACCATGTGTCGAACGACACGCGGTGATCGGCTCCTCGCATTCCTAATCCGGCTCCTCTCCTCGTAGCGGGAAGGACTCCTTCTTCGACTCGGGCTTCTTCTCCAACTCTCGAGTCGGACTCTCTACAGTTCCTTTGGGGTTAGCCTCGTTCGTGTTGCGGGGACGCTGTCCTCCCATGAGTGCGGGAAGGACTTAGGTCTACCACGCCCACTTTGGGCTCCCAGGTGACTTTGGCCGGGTCGGCTTCTCCCGGTGCTCCGTTCAAATTTCTCGGAGTCACGTTTTGGGCCCTGGTCTCCTGGACGGTTTCCGCCGCTCTTGTCGGCGTGACAGTGTGAGCAGGCGTATTACTAATTAAGTCCAGGACCATTTTCAGTTTTGCTACGTCAACCACATGTCCCATGATGGTGACCTGGTTGGCGGTTAGCGGCGTGTCTGGTATTATTGGCATCCCGAACTCCGGTTGGATTACTCCGCCGGTGGAGGGCTGCACGACTCCAGAATTGTTGAAAGTATCATCATGGTAGAATGCGGTTTCGTCGGTCACGACTGCGTCTTGTTGTTTTGACATCTTCTTAGCTTTTTGGGTGGGTTTTTGTTGTTTTTTTTTTGTTTGGGAATGAATGTGACTAGCTTCTAGTATCTTTCCCCACAGACGGCGCCAATTGTTCCGGGTGTAATTCCAGAGCAAGTATAGTTACCACCCGTTGCTTGTTGAATGATGTCTTGAGTTGGATTCTCCTTTGGTCTTAATCGTTCCTCTCGGCCTCTCTGCAACAATGAACAGGCGAGGGCTTGGCTTTGTGCCAAGCGTACTCACTCCGACGCTCAAGTCAGTAAACTTAAGGGATAAGTTGTTACTTGGCTGAATGTATATTGTAGAGAGATAAGGAAGATATTACCAGATGAATAGTGTATTTAGGTTTAGTTGTGGATTAGTTGGATCCTTTCCTCAATGAAGGTTGAGGAGTATTTATAGGCTTTCACCTTTTGTCACGTAGTGGCCAAGTGGCTAGCAGGTGGAAAGAGGCGATCTACCCCTCGGCCGAGGGACCTATGGCAGGCCGGCGGGCCTGTTGACTCACCGAGGGGTCTTGGATATGAGTACGCGGGTATGTGTCCCATTTGGCAGGTTGTCATGCCGAGACCCAGCCGACCGGCCGGTGGGTCAGACGGCTCGGCGTTTGTCTAAGTCGTTGACTTGCTGTGGATATCTTTGACCTTGCTCAATACGTTGACTTGGTCAGCGGTGCAGAATATGCCCCATCAGTTGTGTTTGCTGTTTCTTTGCTAATGAGAAACACCCAAAAGCCTTTGGTTAATCAACATGTTTTGAAATCGTTGATGAATGTTGATGAAATCAAAGATTACAATTGGTGTTCCTTTTTGTTAAAAAGTCTCCAAGAAAGCAAGATTGAGTGGGTGGAAAAGGAGACTCACTTCGGCGGGCCACTTTTGTTTTTGGAGGTAAGAAGTCTCAAAAAATATATTTGAAGTTCATAAATTAATTTATCATTGCAAGGTACGTTTTCATTCTCTTCTAATTATTTTTTTTTAATTTTTTTTTTGCAGCTCATCTATGTTGATCGCGTTGTTCATGTGGAACGAAAAGTTGAAAGAGATTATTATACGTTGGTAGGTTGGACTAGTAGTTTGTTATCATCCAGAGAGAAGGATGAGATGAAAAGCGGTATGTTTGGAAATGGTAAGTTGGAAGCACCAATGGAGGAGGTGGTTGACAATACAGGTGTCGAATCTGTCTATGAAACAACGGACTACACCGAGGAGTATATTCTTGATCTTGCTAAATGTATAACTAGTTAGCTCAGAACATATTATCTGTTAAGGCTATGTTAGAAAAAGGAGCATCAATAATTAAGGAGAACAAGACTGCTAAGAAGCTCTGTGATCATGCATTTAGTTTACTCAATTTGTCAAATGAGCATTGACTCATTGATAGTGAAAGTTCTTTTGGTACTAATGTTCTTTGATATTCCGAGATCTTGTTCCTGCTCTCGAGAATGATGTTAGTAATCATCCTTTGGTTCTTGAAGCTTTGAATAAAGTAAACATAACTTTAAAAAATAGTATTCAGGTTGAAAGCATGTCATTGAAAAGGCCGATTTTTTATACATAGAAAAAGGTAAATATGTTGATCATATTTTTTGTTATATTATATTAACTTGGTGCTTAAGTGTATTGTTCTTTAATTTGATACATTTCAACTACTCCAGAAGCCTTGTGTATTGAGAAAAGAAGGTGAATTAGTTGACAATGTGAATGAACATAACAAGGAAGAGGTGTCAAAAGGAGAGTCAGAGGAAAACAAAGTTGAAGCAGTTGAAAATGGAAATGAACAAAAGAAGGAAGAGATGTCAAAAGGGGAGTCAGAGGAAGAAAAAGTTGAATCAGTTGAAAATGGGAATGAAGATAACAAGGAAGACGTGTCGGAAGGGGAGTTTGAGGAAAACAAAGTTGAAACAGTTGAAAATGGGAATGAAGACAACAAGGAAGAGGTGTCATAAGGGGAGTGTGACAAAAACAAAACGTCTGATGATGACAAGAATGTACGAAATGATTCGAACCATCTTTATGTTGATAGTGACGGGGAGAATGAGGAAGAAGCCAATACGGATAATCTTATAAATACCCTTGTATGTAGCATGTTATCTGAAGATTATAGTGAAGAACCCAAGGCAACCAATCCCAACCCAAGTTTAGATATTAGTACTGAACTTGATTTACTAAGAGGAGACACTGACCCATGTACAGAGCCATCTGAGTTTCAGCACTGTATGGCTCACTACGTCTACTACAATAAGGGAAAAGGCACTGTTCTTGCTAGGTATATTTTATTCTACTCATTATGTTTCTTTTATTTAATCATTTTGTACATTTCGTTTGGGTATTATGTGCTTTATTAATAAAGATAATGTACATATGTGTAATTAACTGACTTGTTTTGTGTAACGTCTGAACCAGTGAAAAGCTCTTTGAGTTTAAGAATGTCGTGGATACCCGGTATCTTTTTGCATCTCTAAAACCACCTCGGTATATAAGAGATGCTGTGATTGATTGTTGGTCAGCTTACTTGAATTTCAATGAACTTGAACGAAAATGTTCAGCACCACGTCGATTCTTTGCTTCAACCCTCGTCTTTGTAAGTAAAATTTTATTTCATTCTATATTACAATAATTTTATGTTATACAAGTGTATATTAATAGAAGAATATTATGTTCTGTGTGTGCAGCAAGCATTTCAAGGGCAAAGGAAAGAATTCAAATTTGAAAGACAATTGGAAGTATTCAAGAAGCATCTTAGAAATGAGTTAAATCATGCTGGGATTATTGATGTGACAAAAGTTGATATGGTTAGCTCAAACAATATATATAGTCAATACATAGTGTTTTCTGCTGCTAATTTACTCTCGTAACAAATTTTATGTCTGTTGTATCTTCTAATCTTTTCTTATATAAAACAGATTTTTTCCCAATAATATCCGACCAGCATTTTTACATGTTCGTATTCAATATGGAGAAGAACAAGTTTGTCATTCTCGATAATCAACAGCATGATGAAACCCCAAAAACTCGTTATGGAAACAAACCTTGGAATATTGTAATTGTTCAGTTGCCTTTCATTGGTTATTTTTTCTTTTACAATGTCATATTTTTTGCACGGTCTCTCTAGACAGTTTAATCTGAATTTTTCCATGCAGCGTAATGCTTTGGCAGAATATTTCAATGACATTGGTGATTTGAAGGAAAGAGTAAGAGCAATGGAGCCTGCTGTATTGAAAATGCCTTGGAGAAAGCATCAAAATGTTGTTGACTGTGGTATTTACACAATGAAACACATGGAAACATACAAGGGGGTCGAGTATTGGACTTGTGGGTTGACAAAAAACAATGTAAGTTTCTAAACAATTTATATCCAATAATTGTAAATGTACTTTTGGTTTAATTAAATGATCTTTCTTAAAGTATTAAAAGCACATTCTTGTTTATAAGTTACCTATCCTCAAGATATTCTAACTTTTGTAGATGGATGGACTTCGAATATTGAGAATCAAATATCTTTACACTTTGGTTTCATCCAAGTGCAACATTGTTTGTGATGACGTTTTAACAAAGGTGAAGCAGTATCAAGAGAAGCCCTTCCCAAAGAAACTGGATTCATCTGATGAAGAATTCTACGAGGGTGATGAGATTGTTGGGGATGAGAAGATAGGAGAGGAGGTAGTTGGAAAGAAAGAGAAGAGTACCGATGATATTGGTGTCCTTGACAACAATGAGACTGTTAGGGTTAAGAAGAGAACAATGGAGGTAGGTTGTACAGAAGGGAATATACCAGATGGTAATGATGCTTGTGAGAACAATGACAAAGATGAGATGTGAGTAATACAAACGATATAGCTAGGATAAAAGACAAGAGTACAAATGAGCATAATCTGCTTGACAGTGCTGACACTACCAAGGGCAAAGTCATCAACAATGAAAATGTTCATGAACATGAAACATGTCAACCAGAGTCTTTGAGCATCCTTGCAAATCATAATTTACTAAGCATAGATACATGCATTATTACTCCTCTTCGACTTTCGAATTGCATTGCGATTATGTGTCGTATAGTAGAGGAAAACATACCGATTTAGCGGATATATATATATATATATATATATATATATATATATATATATATATATATATATATATATATATATATATATATATATATATATATATATATATATATATATAATCTCTACTAATGTACAATATTTAAATTTAAAATGTTCTATATCCAGTTTTGAGTTAACACTGGCCTGGTAGTCCTGAACCAGGGAACTTCTTGTGCACGTGGGTGACATTTCTCTTCGGCGTATTGAAATGGCAACGCTACGACAATCTAAGTATTTAACGAGTGATGTGATCGATTGTTGGGCAAAACTTTTGAATGCCAAGGAATCTAGAAGAAACTTTTCAGAGTCATATCGATTTGTTTTCACCACAGCTGTGTGTGTAAGTCAAATATTTATATAAACTTATTTCAACAAGTAAATTTTGTAATGTTTTTTCCCTTGATTAACATCAGAAACTTTACTTGTCTTGCATCTGAGATGATGCTTCAAGGAGAACTGGACACTGTTGAAAATTTTATGGTGATTAAGGATATAATGAAAGAAGAGTTTACCCAATTCTCGGTTAACCCAGATAGAATTGATTTGGTTAGCATCGACAATATACACTCTTTCTGCATGTTATATTTAATTTGCTTGTTGCCTAATTAAATCTTTTAAAATCTACAGTTCTTCTTCCCAGTTATATATAAAAGGCATTACCATTTACTAGTCATTGACAGCAACAAGTATAAGTTCATCATCATTGATAATGTGCATCGTGACGGAAAACCAGAAGAATTTTTCCACGATAGACCACTGTCTTTTGTAAGATTTTATGCTCTCTTTTGCTTAACATCACTACATGCTGTTCCTATTCATTATTGTGAATGTACAATGACTTTACATAGAGTGTACCTTCCCCAAAAATATGCTCTGTCTTAATTTTCTTATTTTTATGATATTGTAGCTCATAATTATTAGTGTCCTAATGTTTTTCCCCCCTTCTCCGCCAGCGTAATGTTCTAGCAGAATACTTGAAAGACATCGGTGTTTCAAAGGTAAAAGTTGATCGCATCAAAAAACTGCAGCCTATTCTTGCAAAGATGAAGTGGAGGAACAACACTAACAAGACTGATTGTGGTGTTTACGTTATCAGACATATGGAGATATTTAGGGTAATATAAATTGGACCTGTGGGCTTAAAAAAGGCGATGTGAGTTTCAGAAGTAATACAATTATTTTTAATACATAATTCAGTACACATTTGTACATGTTCTAACCCCTTGTTTTCTTTACTTTCCTAGGATGCTCCCCTACTGATTCTGCGGAAGAAATACATTTCATATATGATTTCAACAGAAGGCAATGTATGTTTTGATGCTGTACTAAAGAAGGCAATGGATTTCCGTTCAAACCCACTGCCATGGGAAGAATACGACGATGAAGATGAGGAAGATGCTGAATTCAAGCCGTAAAAACTTTTTTAGTTTCGTTTGTGACATGTGTGTGAGTAATGTAACATATATTGAGGAAGCTACGAGTCGAACAACCTGAAGTTTGAATAAATTTTAATTCAAGAGAGTGTTATATTCCGGAAACAAATTTCAATAAAGTTTATTATGTTCTTGCAGAACAACAATAATGTTTATTGTGCAAAACGCCTTAAAATTATTGTACTCTGGGAAAACAATTCCAATCAAGTTGATGATGTCCCTGCAGAACAACAATAATGATCCTTTAATACAAATGTAATATACTTTGGCTATAAGAGTAATGTACTTTGGCAGTGAAATCGAATTGTACATACAAGCCTTTAAGAATGTTCCTTGCAGAACAACAATAATGATCCTTTAATACAAATGTGATATACTTTGGCTATAAGAGTAATGTACTTTGGCAGTAAAATCGAATTGTAGATACAAGCCTTTAAGAATGTTCCTTGCAGAATAACAATAATGATTCTTTAATACAAATGTAATATACTTTCCCTATAAGAGTAATGTACTTTGGCAGTAAAATCGAATTGTACATATAAGCCTTTAAGAATGTTCTCGTAGTGTATATTATGGATGTCTATCCTTGAATCAAAAATTTGCACCTTCCACTTCGTTATCAGATTCATCTTCTTCATCATCGTACTCCACATCATTAGATTCATCTCCTTCATCGTCGTCATCTTCATGGTAGTATTTGGTGAATATGCTACAAAATGTAAATTAAATATTAGATTTTATAAGGAGAAAATGGCCACAATGAACAACTAAATTGATATACATTTAATGTTAACCAAATATACATTGCTGAAATTCTCATCTGTGCCTTCAGAACAACCATAATGTTCATTGCACAAAGAGCTTATGTGCCTCCATATAAGAGTGATGATTTTGGAAGGTAAACACTATGCGCTATACTTGTATAATTTAATAATTATTTAACATTAATGTAATATGCTTTAACAAGAAACCAAATTATACATACCTGTCAGATGGTTTGTTTCTTTACAAGTCCTAGAGTTGTGTCCTTGGCGGCCACATGTTTTGCAGTACCTCTTCTCTTTTCCTCTCTTCTTTAGGGCTTTTAACATTTCTGATTCAATTCTCTTGCCCTTGGTCCTACCCTTATTTTTAGATTTTTTAGGAACATGAATCACCAACTTCTGAGGTATTTTGCAGCCCACGTACTTTTCTATTTCTTTCATCTTGTCTTTCTTCTTTTTTGGAACACTTACATTACTAATCATATCCAATCTAATATCTCTCGGTTTTTCAATCAAAAGCTTCATGTCGTTATCATCACACTCAGCTACGCTGACATAAGAATAAACCTCTTGCCACGGCTCAATACTCAAAATTTTCCGGTTGAAAACTTTTGAGAGACATCTATCGATTTGCCATCTTTATCAAAGACAGGCTTACTCATTGAGCTTTTGTCCATCTTTGCATTATGTCTTGTCAGTATTTTCTCGAAAATATTGGTTGTGTAGAATCCAAAGGCAG
This sequence comes from Silene latifolia, assembly GCF_048544455.1. Taxonomy (NCBI): domain Eukaryota; kingdom Viridiplantae; phylum Streptophyta; class Magnoliopsida; order Caryophyllales; family Caryophyllaceae; genus Silene; species Silene latifolia. Next base: position 52,076,943 of record NC_133531.1, read on the forward strand.
TGCCTGCACAACAAGCCCATTCTCTGAAACATAGAACAGGAACAAGTAATCTCCATGTTATTAGGTGAATATGCTACGTTCCATGACTTATTTGGCATCTGCAAGTCTGTTAGAATATATATTTTTGTCTCATCAATCTTCCCCACATCTTTAAAACGGCAATCAGACAAAGCTGCAACCAATTCTATTTGGAAGTCTTTGAAAATGTTGTGCGAGTATATTTCAGAAGCATGGACTTCAAGGTTTGACTTTGTTTTCCGTGGGATTTCAGAGTGTTTGTTGTCACTGTTCAACTTGGACTGCTTGTGTCTTTGTGCTTCCAAGGCACTCCCATAGCACACCCAAAACTCAACAAGGGTCAAATGAGGTGTGAGGAACCTGTCAAAGAAATTGTTTTCACTCTCAGACTTAGAAGTAACCCTCATCAAGCCAGACATTGAAACATCTTTAAAATAGGCAGGGATCCATTGTTCCCTGAGATCGTACAAATCTGAAAACCACTCGTGTTCTACAAGTTGATAATCAGTCATTATCTTCCCCCATTGTTCTTCGAATTCATCAGGCTCATGTTGGTTGTTCCAAACACACCTATTGAGCCTGGTCTTCAAATCCTCATCTTGAAATAGTTGATAACTGACTTTTTCTCTTAGTTTCTTCATTATGTGCCACATGCACAGTCTGTGTGTTGACTCCTTAAACACTTCCGGGACTACCGACTTCATTGATTTGTCCTGATCAGTAATTATAATTCTCGGCTGGCACCCGCCCATTGCTTCCAAAAATGTCTTGAACAGCCATGTGTAACACTCAATACTTTCATCACCTATCAACCCAGCCCCAAAGGTTATGCACCTTTTGTGGTGATCAACTCCTGTGAAAGGCACAAACACCATATCGTACTTGTTTGTTTCATATGTAGCATCTGCTGATAACACCTCACCGAACAACATGTAGTTCTTTATGCAGATCGGATCTGCCCAAAACACTCCAGCCAGGCACTTGTTTTCATCTACTATAAAATCTAAGTAAAATGAACTGCATGTGTCTTTTTTCCCAATAAGATTCTCAACAAACATTTGCGCATCAAAATTACCAATGTAGGTTTTTATGTCCCTGACAAAGTTTTTAAAATCAACCTGAGTAGCACCAATGTTGTCGTAACCTCCACACAACTCCTTCCAACCTCTATAGGCTTTCACACCACCTAGTTTTAGCACCTTTACCTTTGTGACAAATTATTTCTGTACCTCTGTCATTTTTCGGTTTCCTTTCAAGAATATTGTAGATTCAGGCAAAGCAAGTGGATGGTTATGGGCTTCATCGAATCTGATTACAATATAAGTTCCATTATCTTGGTATTTGAACTGCACTAATGCACGACAGTCAATTCTTGTAATCGGCCTCACACGGTTTATGTCTGTCACATCAGATTGTGCATCATTGTCAGCAGTATCAGTCCTCTTTCCTTTACACCTTGCCTATTGCAGACAACATTCCTTAATGCAAAACTGTTTGGTAACTCATTGCCTTTAATCCTTTTTGTTGTTGCAAGTCTTGGCGTAAACCCACAGATTGTACAATATTTGTTGTAGAATAACTCTGCTGATTCTAGTGTTTCGAATACTTGTCCTACTTTAGGTTGCTTTTCCTCTGGACAGAATGGAATGTGGTGGAGTTCATTTATTGTTTCAATTCTTGTTCTTGGTGTTTTAAAGCTGTTATTTGTAGAAGAAGACGTAGTTGCATCACTTGTACTCATTGTCTGCTTCAACAGTAGTTAAGTAAGTAAGTATACTGAATATTATTGCATCAATAATGCAGTAATCCAATTCTAATATGCTCTACAAAGATTGGTAATTTATTTCGTACAAATAAAGGTTCATATATAATGTATTCCTGCGAATGTCCATTATCATGCCTTTAAAGGAACATTTATTTTACTGCTAATGTTCATAGGAAATATTGTTGTCCATTTTGATATAGCATATATAAAATGTATTGAATGTAATGACATAAACAAACAAATAGACATAATACTATTTCATTAATATTAGAAAAATATTTACAAAAGCCATTTAAGGCTTTCAAAAGCATAAAGCCTACTAAGGCTTATACTGAAAAAAAAAAACACAAGATAATACAAAATAACAATAAACTAGAAAACTAACTTAATATATTTCTAAACTAATCTAACAATCGGAGTCATAATAACCCTCATCACCAGACTGCTCCTCAATTTCATATTCTTGTCTGTGTTCTTTATATTGTCGTGCTTGTTATTTATGATGTCTAATTATTTCTTCACGACTAGACATAGTCCTGCAAAGGCAGTATCTTTCAAGGACCCGATCATTCTTTGTGACAGTGATTATACCATTTTCATTTCCCCGAACCACGTTTCGGTAATAATCCCTATCAATTACCTTTGGGCCGGTCCCTATAAGGAACCACCTTGACCAGGCCTTGCACACCTCGGCCATGTTTTTCTTTTCTTCCCTCCCAAGTCGCTCAAAAAAAATCCGGAGCAATGCCAGAGTAGTAAGGAAATGATGTAAAGGACGATTGTGTGATGGTATATCCATCTCCACAGGAATCTCGCTTCCTCAAACCAGTTTGAAGAAAACTGACTTACTTTCCATTGCTAATAATTTTGCACAAAATTTTGTTTATAAGCATTATTCTTGTAGTGGACTATTGTGCACTTTGAGTAAGACATTGTTTTTTTTAAAGAAAATTAAGAATTTTTCTGGAGAGATTAAAAGTTTTGGTTATTGGAAAAGGTTTTAGAAATGAAGGTAGGATGGAAAAGTGGTTGTGTACTCTTGGGTTTATATAGTGGATTAATTGAGTATAAGAGATTAAATTTTGTGAACAGTTGTGTCTTTTCAACTGCCACAAACATAATCATGGTAATTATAAAATTGGGCGAAGTTATCTATGTTACTTAAACGACTATATGTATTACGGGTTCAATTTAATTGATATTTCAAATACCTGTCTAAATAATAAAATGTACCTTAAAAAATAATTTAATGTACATTTAAGGTCTGCTTTTAAACCTCTTGCATAAAACAATATATGCACATTATGAAAATACGTAATGGACATTTGAATTAAACTGAAACCTCATTAATTTTCCAAATAATGTTCCATGTTCTTTTTTAAATAATTTAATGTACCTTTAAATATAATATAATGTACATTTTCCAAACAGTGCTTAATGATATTTTAGTTGCATCTAATTATCAGAAAATGCAAATTATGAATATAGATAGTGGACAATTTATTTGATGGAACATGTTTTTTTATAATTAATATAATGTACATTTAGAAGTAATATTCAAATTAATATGAATAGTTGTGTCTTTTCACCACATAAGCAAGTTACAAACCGTCATTTGACTTATTGTGACTTATTGTGAACAGTTGCAAGACCACTTGCAAAAGGTAATAATTACTTGAACATCCGTATTATATATAATGCATATTTCACTAAGACTGATTGGACATTTCCTTATTAAACGTGTACAGCACAACACAACACATTATTATTACATGCAAAATTACTTTTCAGTTACTTCAAATTGCACACTTTTTCTTTCTCATTATTTTTACATTTTTTCTCACCACAAAGTACATTTGCATTTATCATCCTCCTGAAATCAAACAAACAAACTATAAACCCTAATTTAACACTTTTCATTATAAAATTAATGTTTTTGTGGTTCTGGACATTAAATCTAGTTAACTAAATTTAATCATATCCGAAATTAAGTTGAATTTGTTTAAATTCAACTTTAACATCATCATAAAATAAATTCAACAACGATTCAGAAAGGAATTAAATAACATTGAATGAACATACCTCAATATTGACTGTAGAAAAAAATAATTCAAGATGAATGACGAAATCAATTCCGATTTTCCTTACAAAGTTTTGATCTTGAAATAACTGAATAGCTGATGAATGCAAAAGTTTGAACAAATTGAATCTGATTTGCGCTTCAAACACAACAATTGATGATGAATAACCGATTTTAGATCACTAAATTTGATGTCGAAAAACAAAAATTTACAAATTAAGGAAGGATTAATGATGAAATCGATTGATTTTGTTTCGTGTGGTTTTATTTTGTTACGTAGGATTGATATTGCTCACATGTACAGTCTTATTTTTTGTTTTCCACGAAACTCTACTTTTCAAAGAAGCGCGTCTAATCTCGGCCGTCGAGATAATTTGATGGACGGTTGAGAGTTGTTCTCACGGTTCTCACGATAAGCCCCGTTCTCACCGGAACTCTAGCATAATAATAATAATAATAATAATAATAATAATAATAATAATAATAATAATAATAATAATAATAATAATAATAATAATAATAATAATAATAATAATAATAATAATAATAATAATAATAATAATAATAATAATAATAATAATAATAATAATAATAATAATAATAATAATAATAATAATAATAATAATAATAATAATAATAATAATAAAACCGGCCTCTCTCTTCTTTCTCTCTCCTAAATCCTCTCTAGATCGACGATTCTTGCGTAGTAGCAACCGCTTCTTCGAGTCTCCTCGATCATTGCCCGGGGCCGCCGCATGAGCAATGGGTCCACCACAACCTATTGGCTCTCTTGTGACGTCCATTGTGTCATCCGGTGCTCTTCTTTGCATCATCGGGTCTTCGTCTTCTACGGAAGAGCACGTAATTCAATCGGAGGTTGTGCATCCAAAAGGTGACGTTCCTGTTTCTAAGGAAGCCGGCGTCCCAATTCTTGAAAAGGAGGTCCCTAAGAAGACTTACTCTCAGATTTTTAAGAACTCTTCAAAAGGTATGAATCTTTCTTTTGTCCAACCTGAGGAGAATTCGACTATCACTATTGAAGAGGAGGATATTGCTCAGGAAATTGAGTATTGGCAAACTACTTTGGTTGGTACTGTATTGGGTAAACAGTCGACTCTTGTGCAGATTGAAACCCTAGTATCTAAGTATTGGACTCATATTACCACGCTTTGAGATCATGTATTTTGCAAAAGGGTGGTATTATTTTAGGTTTGCTAGTGCGGAGGATATGCGAAAATTCGTTCTGATACCTGGAATGTCATTGGTTTTCTATTAGTGTTCAAGCCTTGGAGTCCAACTGTGATAGATGAGTTAAATGTTACTCATGTGCCTGTTTGGGTTTTGTTTCCTAGCCTGGATCCTTGTTTTTGGTCTAAAGCGACTTTAAGTAAAGTTGCGGTCTTTGTTGGGCATCCCATTTGTGCAGATGAGCACACTACTAACAAGAGTAAGTTGGCTTTTGCAAGGATATTGGTAGATGTTGATCTTTCTAAGGAATTGCCAAAAGCAATACAGATTGACTCTCCACATCGTGGTACACTTTTGCAAAAAGTGAAGTATGAATGGCTCCCACATTTTTTTTGTTTTGCAAGAAGGTCGGGCATTCCAAAGAGAGATGTAATGTTGCTAATCCTAAGCCAAAAGTGGTTTATAAGCCTAAACCTACCAAGGTGCAGGAGAAAGTGGCTACTCCCTCTTCTCCAAAGGGTGCAAAGCAAGCACTTCAAAGCCTAAAACTGTTTCACCCAAAAATCATTCTTTGTCAACTTATCTAATATATTTGTTGCTCTTCGGAATGAACCACTCTTGGAACCAAATTTAGGAACTGTGGAAGTTGGAAGTGATCTTGAGGAGGATTACCTGCCAGATGAGGATATCTTTACTAAGCAGGATGTGGCTTTGGTAGTGGAACCAGGGGTACCCCCCCCCCCCCCCCTCTTCCTCCCAATGATTCTCTCAATTTGGAATATTAGGGGGCTCAATGACCCCTAAAAAAAAGAGGGAAGCTCTCGCTTTTCATGTTGGATAATAAAGTGGATTGTGGTGCTCTAATAGAGACTCATGTTAAGACTAGGGCAATCTTGGATATCTATGGCTCTACTTTTTCTTGATTTCAACTGACTCATAATAATGACATGCATGCTAATGGTCGTATTTGGGTCTTCTGGTCTCCTGCTGTGATTACCCTCACTGTCCTTTCTAAAACTGCCCAGCATATTCACTGTCGTCTTGTCCACCTTGCTACTCAAAAAGTGTATGAGGTGACTTTTGTTTATGCCTTCAATTCTAGAATTGAGAGGAGGATGCTCTGGCAGCAGCTTGTCACTATCTCTTCTACAATTTCCAATCCTTGGCTTTTTATGGGGGATTTCAATGTTGTTTTAAACATGGATGAGAGACTGGGTAGTGACCACCTTCATCTTGCAGATATGAATGATTTTGGGCACTGTCTGGATACTTGTTCTTTGGTTGACCACCCTGCAACTGGTTGTCACTTTACGTTGAATAATAAACAGGGAGATGGGTTAAAATGGGCTAAGCTTGATAGGATTCTGATTACTCCACAGTGGATAAGGGAGGTTGGGTCTACAGCTTCTTTTCTTACTGCTGGTATTTCAGATCATTCTCCAGGTCTTGTTGTTGTCCATACTCATAATGCTGTTCATAAGAAGACGTTTAGATATATGAATTGTTGGTCCATTTCTCCTCACTTCTTGAGTTGTGTGAAGGATAACTGGCTGATGGGGTATGCTGTTGGCAGAATTCATACTCTCTTTCAGAATCTTAAACACCTCAAGAAGGCTTTAAGAACTTTACACTCTGCTTCTTTTAGTGCTTTAACCACGAGTTAGGATTTGCTAAGTTGGATCTTCTAAGTGTCAAACTAAACTTCATGAGTCCCCTCGGAATGCTCGATTCTTTGGCTCGGGAGAAAATTTTTTCGCAACGTTATGTTCACTTGAAGATGCTGAATCTGCAGGATCTTAACCAGAGGGCTAAGGTTCATGATTTGAATCTTAGAGATGCTAGCACTAAGTTCTTTTACTCTAAGACTGCCCGAGAAAAATAAGGAATACTGTTGGGAGCATTCATGATGAACATGGGGTATTGAAAACTGGGTTAAGAGCTGTAGCTGATGGGTTTGTTTCTTATTACCAGAACCTACTGGGTACCTCTTCTCCTGTTCAATCCCTCCCTCGACTGTTTCAACAAAGAATACTTTCTTTGGATGTTCATCTTGGCCTCACTCGGATGGTTCACACTAATGAAATTCTTTCTGCGTAAAGTCGGGGACGGGAATAAAAGCCCTGGGATTGATGGTTATTCCTCGGCTTCTTCTGGATGCTTGGAGTGTTGTTGGACATGATTTCAAGGAAGCTGTCTATGAGTTCTTTCTTCATGGTAACCTCCCTAAGTCTGCTAACTCCACTCTCCTTGTTCTTGTCCCTAATATTGATACTCCCTCTTACATTAAGGACTTTAGGGCTATTGCCTGTTTGTACAACTTTTTACAAGGTTGTTAGCAAAATATTGGCTAATAGAATTCAGGGGGTGTTGGACCAAGTTATTGGACCCGAAAGCAGTCGCTTTTGTGGCTCGAGAGGATTTATCGATAATGCTATGATGGCTTATGAGCTTGCTTCCAAATATGGCGTGAGCTTACCTTACACCTAGATGTCTTTTAAAAGTAGACATTAGGAAGGCTTTTGACTCTGTTAATTGGGACTTTCTTCAAAAAGCTATGCTCAGTTTTGGTTTCCCTCATGTTTTTGTTGGTTGGGTCATGGCCTGTATTACTTCTCCCTTCTATTCTCTCAGTATTAATGGTGGAGTGGAGGGCTTCTTTCCTGGCAAAAGGGGTCTTAGGCGGGGGTGACCACTGTCTCCCTATTTGTTTGTCATTTGTATGGAGGTTTTGTCCCGATTACTTAGAAAGCTACCCAGGTATGATGGTTTTTCTTATCATCCCAAATGTGTTGATTAAACCCGACCCACCTGGTGTTTCTTTGATGATTTGCTTGTCTTCACTAGAGGGGACCTCCCTACGTTCAAGCCGTGGCTAATACCCTCTCTCTCTTTGATAGCTTATCTGGTCTTTAGGCTAATCCTACTAAAATCAGCCTGTATTTTGGTGGGGTTAATCGATCTCAAAAAGGTTATTCGGATGCTCTTGGGTTTAGTGAAGGAGACTTCCCTTTTAGGTACCTGGGCTTGCCTCTCTTTAATGCTAGGCTAGCTCTTGACATGTACTAGCCTCTGTTGGATAAAATTAAGGGGAAAATTGCTCATTGGGCTAATCATTCTCTCAGTTATGCTGGGAAGACCCTCTTGATTAACTATGGCATTTTTGGGATGCACAATTTCTGGGGGGGGCCAGTGTCCTTCTTCCTAAGGGTATCATTAAGAAGGTTAATAAACTTTGTAAAGATTTCCTTTGGGGGATTGATGAGAGGGCCAGGAGACATGTCTTTCTCAGTTGGAAGGCAATTTGTCAACCAAAAAGAGAAGGAGGGATTGGCATTAAAGACGTTTTGAGCTGGAATTGTTCTCAGATGCTCAAGTGGGTTTGGAAAGTAATTGCTAGGCCACAAAGCATTTGGGCGGTCAGGTCAATAGATATATTCTCAAGGGGACTGATTTCAGTCCGCTCAACAAAGTATCGGTCACTCTTGGTATTGGAATAATGTTGTGAAAGTTAAGGATTTCCTCCTTGCTAGTCTTTGGTTCTCATAGGATTGCTCTGGACTGGATTCATGCTTGTTCTGACTCTACCACTTATCACTGCTTTGCAAAAATGTATCATTTGGTTAGACAGGGTCTTTGAGGAGGTGCACTTGGTACTCTCAGTCCATGATCGGCGAGTGTGTGCCTAAGCATTCTTTCTTTGGTGTCCTGGCTTTGCAGGACAAGTTGCCTACTATTGATAACTTGGCTCATAGGGGACTTCACTTGGTTAATAGATGTGCTCTCTCTTTGTGCTCACGGTGAAAGTGTGGAGCATCTATTTTTTTTTCAAAGTGTGCTTTCTCTTCGCAGTGCAGGTTCAGATTGCGGCCTAGTTGCGGGCTTTGTCCCTCCTCTCTCTTGGACCAGGTGGTGGTGGTTTCTTACTCGAGCCATGGGGTGCGTCTTTGGAAGACAAAGAGCTGGTCTCATGGCTACTATGTACCTTCTTTGGCAGGAGCGGAATGGAAGAATTTTCAGGGGTGTCCTTAGTACTCCTGAGTCTATTTGTATTCGTGTTAAATTTGTGGTTAGCAATAGGACTTTTTGAGTAGGTGATCAATGTGGTTTTCTTGTTGTTTTTAGCTCTTGGGGGATCTTTCTGGTCTCCCTTGTAGAAAAGAGGAACGGATCTTGTACTTACTCTCTTTTATTTTATGAATAAGATCCAAGATTTTCTGCAAAAAAAAAAAAAAAAAAATAATAATAATAATAATAAGACCATTGAGCTAATGGACTTGGTAGCGAGGATTGAGGACCCGCAATGTGAGTTGCTTCTTCTTCGAGCTTGTACTGGTATTTCTAAGCTATACTTCTCCCTTCGTACTTGCTCCCCTAGTGTTTTGGGTCTGTCCATCTTTCCTTTGATGCCGCTCTGCGTTCTAGCTTGGAACGTATTGTCACCGCGTCGGAGACCGGGTTTTGGGATTGGCGGTGGCGCCTTGCTACATTCCTTTTCATCTTGGTGGGCTTGGTGTCTATGCGGCGGGAGAAGTGTTATTTTATGCTTTTATTGCGCCCGCTTGCGATCTGTTGGTTTTGCGAGGCTAAGCTCATCGGCCCTTTTCGGTGTTGTAGGCTGCCTGCTTTTGATGATGTCGCGCGGTGTTTTCTGCGACTACGAGGTTCTCGATATATTAGGTCACCCTAGTGAAATTCTTTGCCCCCAAACTTATGAAGAAATTGGCGAGATATTTATTTCACGACGAGTTCTTTCTTTGCCTCAGTCTGTTTTTCTTTGACACCGCTTGATTGCTTTATGGCGGTCTCGGCGGGGTTCTCACTCCTACGATTGGTTACGTGCGGTTCTATCTCGGGGTTGGGCGGACTATGAGCAGGAGGACTTACCGTAGTGTCTTTGGGGTATCGTGCAGGTGTTCCGTTATTCACGGTATCTAGGCCTGTCATCTGCTTGCTCTCGGGTTTTTTCTTTGGGATGTTTTTGGGACCACGCTGTTTCTTATCTGATCTGTGGGCGTTAAACATCGGCATAACCTTGTCCGGGACACTCTTTCGACATACGTTATAGATGCGGTATTCTGCGGGGAAGGAGGTTGATATCGGTTTGGTTGATGGGCATGGTGGCTCTCTTCGTCTTGCGGATTTATTGCTTTATTCTTGGGACAGGGGGCGTGATGTGTGCGTCGACCTGACAGGTTCTTCACCTTTGACTCAGACTGGGTTAGCAGATTTTGTGCCGGGCCGGGTTGTCGCTGATGTTGCTCAGCGAAAGTGTGCTAAGTATGGGGATTTGTGCGCGGTAGCGGGTTATGGTTTCCTACCTTTCTCTTTCTCTTCACTTGGGAGGCTGGTTCGGATCTTTGTTGCCTTGCTCAAGCGGATCCGAAATTCTCGGTATCTCGGGATGCGGGGGCTCGGGTAGCCGCTTACATTTTTACTAGACTTAGCTTTGTTATTGCTAAGGGTGTGGGAGCCCAGATTGTCTCTCGGCTCCCCACCAATTTCATGTAAACCTTTTATTTTTATTTTTTTTAATGAAAAAAAAAATAATATGAATAATAATAATTAAAAGAAAAAAGAAAAAAAAGAAAAATAATAATAATAATAATAATAGTAATAATAGTAATAGTAATAGTAATAATAATATTAATAATAATAATAATAATAATAATAATAATAAAAATAATAGTAAACTTTTATTTTTATTTTAATGAAAGCTGCGCGCATCCCTTTATAATAAATAATAATAATAATAATAATAATAATAATAATAATAATAACGGGAGGAACGGGAGGACTTACCGTAGTGTGCTTGGATATCGACTAGGTGTTCCGTTATTCACGGTATCTAGTCCTTGTCCTGCTTGCTCTCAGGTTTTTGCTGATGATGTTTACGGGGACCACGTTGTTTCTTGTCTAATCTTTGTGGGTGTTAAGCATCGGCACAACCTCGTTCGTGACACCTTATTCGACATTTGCTATAGGTCAGGTATTTCTACGGGTAAGGAGGTTGATATCGGTTTGGTTGACGGACATGGTGGCTCTCTTCGTCCTGCGGATTTGCTGCTTTATTCTGGGACGAGAGGGCGTGATGTGTGCGTCGATTTTGACAGGATCTTCTCCTTGACTCGATCGGGATGATGGATTTTGTGCCGTAGGGTTGTCGCTGATGTTGATCTGCGTAAGTGTGCTAAGTATGGGGATTTATGCGCGGCAGCTAGTTATGGTTTCATTCCCATCTCTTTCTCTTTCTCTTCGCTTGGGGAGCTGGGTTCGGATGCTGTTGCCTTACTTAAGCGGATCCAGAAATTCTCGGTATCTCAGGATGCGGGGCTTCGGGTGGCTGCTTATATTTTTACTAGATTTAGCTTTGTTGTTGCTAAGGGTGTGGGGGCCCAGATTGTCTCTCGGCTCCCCACCAATTTCATGTAAACATTTATTTTTCTATCTATGAAAGCTGCGCATCCTTCATAAAATAATAATAATAATAATAATAATAATAATAATAATAATAATAATAATAATAATAATAATAATAATAATAATAATAATAATAATAATAATAATAATAATAATAATAATAATAATAATAATAATAATAATAATAATAATAATAATAATAATAATAATAATAATAATAATAATAATAATAATAATAATAATAATAATAATAATAATAATAATAATAATAATAATAATAATAATAATAATAATAATAATAATAATAATAATAATAATAATAACAATAATATATAATTAGTAATATTATACCTGATCTTATACTAAGAAATCATATCCTATTAATTTTTTTTTTTTGCAAGAAATTCATGATCCTTTTTATTCTTCCATATTGGTTAGAAAAATAAAGGATACAAATGAAATCAAACAAAGAATATCCACTATAGGGCTTAGCTTAAGCCCCATTTAGTTTACAAAGAAGAAGTCCATACTGCTTCTTCCTAACATATCTCAGGAGACGAGTACTAACGATCAGCTGCAATTGCTTCAGGATGTGAGAGGGAGGATGCTCAACCCCACGAAAAATCCTACTGTTGCGTTCCTGCCAGATGTAAAAAACAGTAGCTGCTATACAACTGATGTACCACTGCGCTTGCCAGTGCCTTCTATGATTTTTGTGAGCAATCCAAAGGAGTTCCTGCTCATAATGATTACTCCTTGCTTCCATCCCAATCCACTGTAGAACAACATGCCAGACTTCAGCTGAATATGAGCAGCAAAAAAAGAGATGCTGATGGTATTCATTCTCCTGTTTACAAAGGGTGCGCTTATTAACAATGTACATTCCTTTGCTAATCAGGGAGTCAATTGTAGCCAGTTTCCTCTGAATAGCAAGAGAGGTAATAAAGCCATAGGATAGAGAGATGTGTTGTGAGTGAAGAGCTCTTGCCCAAGTGAGTTGAGGTCTATCAATACGGAACCAATTATAAGCAGAAGATAGATCAAACTTCCCCTTAACAGTCCAGTCTTGAAGCAGTCTGGCAGCATTCCCCTGGGATCCTGCTTTAGCAAGCATCTCATCTTTTACAGTTATGATACTCCTTAAGCTTTCAGCAAAGTGAGCTTTGCAGGTGACCTCCCAGAAGGGGACATCTGGGAAATGATAAGCTTTGTGCCAAGAATACCACAACCCATGCTGCTGGGTCTCTAAAATCTAAATCCATTTGGCTAATAAAGCCTTATTCCAGGACAACAGTTCTTTAATATCAAACCCCCCCCCCCCCTCTCAAGCCAAGGGGAGCAGATGCTGTCTCAACTTTTGCACACCCACTTCCTTTGATCAGATCCAATTCCCCAGAAGAAGTCCTTACTCATTTTGTTCAGTTTTTTAAGGATATTATGAGGTAGAAGGACATTAGCACACCAGAAAGCCTCCAACCCAAAAACCACAAAGTTAATTAACTGAGCTTTCCCAGCATAAGAGAGGAATTTAGTAGCCCAATACGGAACTTTATTCTGCAATTTACTAATCAAGAGTCCATACATGTCAGTAGTATTCCTAGCAGTGTTCAGTGTCAGTCCCAGGTATCTGAAAGGGAAAGTGCCTTCAGAAAACCCAGTAGTATGAAGGATATGATGCTTGACAGTCTCAGCCACCCCTCCAAAATAGATGTCAGTCTTATCTTTCTTAGCATGCAACCCAGACAAATCAGAAAACTAAGTTAGAGGATCCAAAACAGTTTGGACAGATGGCAAATCCCTCTAGTAAAAATCATCAGACCATCAGCAAAGACAAGGTGGGTGAGCTTTAACCTTGAACATTTTGGATGGTAAGAAACATTAGGTTTAGTGAAGATCAATCTGAGGTATCTGGAAAGAACTTTCATACTCAGCACAAAAAGATAGGGTGATAGGGGGTCACCCTGCCTGAGCCCACTTTTCCCCTTAAAGAAGCCATGAATAGAGCCATTCAACTTGATGGAGAACCAAGAAGAAGAAATACAACCCATAATCCAGGAAATAAATTGGGAGGGATACTTTAATGCACCAAGCATATTCTCAATAAATCCCCATTGCAAGGAATCAAAGGCCTTCCTTATGTCCACCTTAATAAGGCACCTAGGTGTGAGATATTTTCTATCATATTCTTTCACCAGAGACTGTGAAAGCATAATATTTTCATGAATGTTTCTATTTTGAACAAATGCAGCCTGTTCAGATCCAATAAGAGAAGGAGCTCAATATACGACATCGTCGCAACGTAAAGTAAATGCAGCAGGAGCGGTTAACCAGGCTAACAATCTTTTAGGTACTAATCAGGCATAAGCAAAGCACACTCATATTCTACCATGGATGCCAGGCACAAATCAAACCAGCAACAACAGTCAGGCAACCTCGTCTACCAGTACAGTCTCAGCAGACCACCAGAATAGCAGCCAGGCTGGTCACCAGCAGCCACCTTGGCTAGCTGACTCTCTTTTCAACTAATATCAAATCAATCCTAAGGAGCCAGGGATCAATCCTAAAGAATTCCACATAAAACTCAAAACTGAAAGCAAGTTGCATGTGGGGTAATTCAGATAAAGCAAGTTTGCCATTTTTTGCCAAGCAGGTGAAAACTCTCAACAAAGAAAGCAATGGCTTATTTCAGCATTCATAAATGAAGCCTTGAGCCACACAAGATGCCTGGACAAGGGCCATTTTGACTTCCAACAACCAGCCAAAGAAATACAACAGTCAAGAGGACAACCCGTCACTATCAGTCTGCAGCTCTTTTGTTCCATTCAGTTTGCCTTAATTTTCTTTTGTAACCATTGTAATATAGTCCCAATGTTCTTGTTTGTTTCCTTAGTTTAATCCTGGCCCTTAGATGGAGTTGTCTAGGGTTTATCATGTACTGAAAACTTCACAGGATGGCCTATATAAGGACCATTCCTCAGTCTGTTCTACTCAGACTTTGATAAATGAAAACCTTGAGATTTCTCTCAAAAATTTGCAAATCTTTTAACTTTGCTGAGTCTTAGTTATAAGTCAGAATTAATAATACCTTGTGCTTGCTTAGGTGTTGATTACAGATCTGTGGTTCTACTTAGAATATGTCTGTGCTTGCTTGAACTATTTTAAGTGCATTGTCTGATTGAGCTTGAATTGATTATGTGCTTGCTTGAACAATTCAGTCTTAATCTCCCTAAATTATTAAGTTTAATCTCTGTGCTTGCTTGAGAATAAATTTAATAATTATATCCCTTTTTATTCAGAAAATATCACAAGAACAGTCACAACAATCACTCTGAGGAAGCTGTCTGAGAACTAACATATTTCAGTCTTGTTTTCTATTGACTAAAAATACATAGATTGCGTGTAAAATTCTGAGATTTAGCACAGTTTAATTTTACCATTTAACTAAATTTTCACCAAGTTTCATAATTTTTCAAATCCATTTACTCTTTTTACAAAATTCCCCAAGTTTATTGCATTCCCTGAGAATTGCTCCTTTGCCTATTTCAAGGTTTGTTCATATTGTGTCTGTCCCCATAGTTTACAGTGCAAATTCGGGTTATCAGAGCTTGGGTTATAACACAATCCTATCTTCTGTTAGTCCTGAGTGAGAGAAAAATGAGTTCATTTTCCCAGCTACATCAAAACTACAAAAAAATAACCCAATGAGTGAAGAGAGACTTGCTGGTATTAAGACCAAAATAGAGGATCTTGCAGGAAATGTGGATACTTTGCTCAATGCTGTCCATGTTTTCATGGAGAGATTCCTAAACCATGACCCAAGGAGGCAACCACCATCTTTCAGAGAAAGAGGAAGGGGGAGAGGGATTGCAATGGGAGCAGGAAGGAGGCAACCACGTCATGATCCTCATGAGGAAGCCATCTCTGAATCAGATGACTCAAGAATGGAGGAAGGAATCTATGATGCCAGAGACAAAGATGTAAAGGTCGACATTCCTGATTTCCATGGTAGTTTAAATCTTGAGGATTTATTAGACTGGCTTAGATCTGTTGATAGGGTCTTTGAGTTTAAAAATTACGATGACAGAAAAGCTTTTAAAGTTGCCATCCAAAAACTTAAGGGCTATGCATCTCTTTGGTATGAGAGTATGAAGCACCAAAGGATTAGAGATGGAAAGGAACCAGTCAGGTCTTGGCTTAAGTTAAAAAAGAAGTTAAAAGAAAAATTCATAGCTAAAGACTATACCCAGGATATTTTTATTAAGCTGACTCAGTTGAGACAAGAGCAGTTATCTGTGGTGGCCTACCTTAGGAACTTTGAGCAGCTAACCCTACAATGTGAGGTTACTGAGAAGCCTGAGCAAAAGATTGCTAGGTTTGTTGAGGGTTTAGATCTTAAGATAACTAGTCGGGTATGAATGCAGCAGGTTTGGTCATTTGATGAGGCAATTAACCTAGCCTTAAGAGTTGAGAAATTGGGGAAAGTGAAGCCTGTAACACCCAAATTTCCCACCAGAACAACATTCAAATATTATACTGGTGTCAAAATCACTGAGACACCTAAGCCAGCTACCCAACTCACAGCAGACAAAGGGAAAGCACCCATGTATCCTAAAACCAACCCACCTTTGTCCAGGGATAAGGTCAAGTGCTTCCAATGCCAAGTCTTTGGCCATTTTAAGAAGGACTGTCCTTCTAACAGAGCTCTCACAGCTATGGAGATTGAAGAGTGGGAAAGGGAAGGTCTAGTTGAGTATGAGGAAGAAGAGACACTCGTCGCAGCAGAAATGGAAGCTGAGGGGGAAACCGATCAAGGACAGGTTGTGGCCCACCCTGACACAGGGCATAGTTTCATTCTATGGAGGGTTATGCACTCTCAACCAGCTCCTCTAGAAGCTGATCATAGATCCATGATATTCAGGAGTAGGTGCACTGTCCAAGGGAGGGTGTGTAATTTGATCATTGATGGAGGTAGCTGTACCAATGTAGCTTCCACCATTATGGTCAGCAAGTTAAGTTTACCTACTCAGGAGCACCCCAGTCCATACAAGCTAAGATGGTTAAACAAAGGATCTGAAGTAAGATTTGACAAGCAGTGCGTTGTTCCTTTTTCAATTGGGAAGGTGTACAAAGATGAAGTACTATGTGATGTGGTCCCTATGGATGCTTGCCATCTACTGTTAGGAAGGCCATGGGAGTTTGACAGGAATACCACTCACCAGGGGAAGTAAAATATCTATAGCTTCAAACACAATGGCAAGAAAGTCACCCTGACTCCCTTACCACCAAACCAGAGAGGTTATGGAAGTCCTAACATGCCTGAGGAGGTTAATGGAGTGTTTTTTCTATCTCAGGCAGCTATGATCAAGAAGCTAAGGCAAGAACAACCTATTTTGTTCCTCCTATCAAGGGAAATCAACACTAAGGAGAGTAATGATGTGCCTGCAGAGGTTCAACCTCTGATAAAGACGTACAAGGAGGTTTTTCCAACTGAGTTGCCCAGTGGTTTGCTGATGTCACTCATATTTGAGCATATTTAGTCCCCAAATTAGCCTTGTTCCTATGCTTTTTAGTGCATAATTGGGTCATTTACTATCTTTAGTTTCCCATTTTGCATATTCTTTGAGGTTTTGTTTTCTTGGTAGGAGAGGAGTGTAAACCTTGCATTTTCATGGCAAAATGGAGCTAAATTCATAGAAATCAATGACCAAACATCAATAGGAAGATGATACTAGAAGGCCTATGTAGATAATAAAGTAGATTGGGCCATGATGAAAGGATCCTTGCATCCTCAACAAGATCCCCGAGGATTGTTGAGGAAAAAGAAAAAGAAGTGCGACCCAGGATCCGAGCGGCTCCTTGCCAATCCGAGCGTCTCCGCCACCAATCCGAGCGTCCCGATGCTAAGACGCTCGTCTTGAGGCCAACAAATCCGAGCGTCTCTCCCCTGATCCGCTCGGATTCCCTTGCAGAACTCCACCGTGCCTCTCTTGCTAGACGCTCGGGACGAGCGTATTTCCTGGAGACTACCAAAACGGAGATGAGCATTTCCTTGGAGAGGAGCACTTCCTCAACTTTTCTTAAGGGTCTTAATAGTAATTTAAGCCCTTAGTAAACCTAATCTTTGTACCTAATGTCTAGTATAAATACCCCATTGTACTACCTAGATTTGCATCACATCTTAATCTTATCCTAATCAAGTCTCAATACTCTCTTAATCTTGTAATCAACTCTTAATTTAGCATTAATACGAATCTCATTTCTTAATCTTTTCTTAATTTCTCTATTGTTCATCATTTATTTTGGGTAATTAGAAGACTATTTGGGTTTATTTGGAGGATTGACAACCTTCCATCAATCATCAAGTACTTCTATTATTCTTTGCTTTATTATTTGGAATCATCTTTATAGGTATAATTCTCTCTTAATCCCTTTTTAATTATTGTTAATCATCTTCATTTGTTCATCATGTTTTGCCTTGCTAGTATGATTGACAACCTTGTTAGCATGTTAAACTTGATAATGAGTGAGTAGTTTCCTTAACTACGGTTAATGGGGAATTAGGGGAAACCAACATGGGGATTGATTCATGCTTAATCTAATATGTTTTCATAATTAATTTGCTTGCTTGTTGTGATTTCAACTTATACACATGTTATGTTTGATGAAATGCGATCCTATGAATCCTTGCATTTTTTACCCATCACTTACCTTTTCAATGAGACTTGTAAGACATAAACCAACTTGAGTCTCATTAGACCATGCATATAGTTGGATAAGGAGGATTAAGTTTACTTGTAGGTGTTGTACAATCTAATCGATTCGGCTCCAGGACCCAAACCTTCTTAGGGATTGTAAGATATACACTAACTCGATCCCATCATAACAATAAGTGCTTGCATCTAGTAGAGAACATGTTTGTATGATCAAATCCCATGAATCCCCTATGAACCCATGACACCCTAGTGCTTTTAATCAATTGTTTACATCTCATTTTAATCATCTTGCTTGTTTTCATTGCTTTGCTTTTATATTGTTGATTAGTTTAGTTGATCTTCTACCTCAACCCAAATTGTGACACCCTTAGACATAACCATTTCCAATCAAAAATCCTACATCAATACCCGTCCCTTGGGATCCGACCTTTACTTACCTCTTTACTAAGAGTAGAGTAGTTTGTGAAGTTATAAATATTGCTTTGGTCTAGGTAACTTTTGACGACGAGTAACAAAACCGACATCGACCAAAAAATGGCGCCGTTGCCGGGGACGGTGTTAACTTGATTTGATTTTCTTTGATTGTTTTTAGTTGTGTCTTTCTTTACCTTGGGGAAGTCAAACTCCTCAAGGTTTGTTCTAATTGTTTTCGAGTTGTTTGATATTTTGCATGTCTAGGAGATCTCAAGGTAACTTGTTACCCATTGATCTTGAAATTGAAAGAACTTTGACCAACAATAGAAGACTTGCTAGGAATACTTTGAGAGGTATTGGTGAGATTGCGGACATTCAACCAAATAACATTGAGTTCATCAACCCTTTTGCAAGAGAAGAAGAGGATAACCCAACACAAAACCAACCACAAAACCAACCCACAATGCCTAAATTTTCATCACATTCTCTACCAACCGAGGAGAACCTACCAAATGGTACTCCTACACCACAACACTTAACCGGTAATTTCATTGCAAAATCCGCATTTAAACAATTAGTTAAGGGAAGTCAATTTGGGGGGATGCCTAGTGAAGACCCTCATTCTCATATGGAGACATTTTGTGACTATTGTGATGCGATTTCTCAAACCGGAGTTACTCAAGACCAAATTCGATGGGTCTTATTTCCTTTCTCTTTGATTGGTTAGTGAAACAATGGTTGAAGAGCCTAGATAAGGCTACTCTTGGTATTGACTCTTGGAAGAAATTGGCACTTGCTTTCTACAAAATGTCCTATCCTCCGGAGAAGACTAACATGTTGAGAGCCCAAATCACCGGGTTCAAACAAAGGGATGAGGAATCTTTGTATGAAGCATGGGAGAGATTCAAGGATACTTGTCGATCTTGTCCACACCATGGACTTAGCGAGTGGTTCCTTGTACAACAATTTTGGAACGGTCTATATGAAGACTCCCAAAACATTCACAATATGGGATCAAATGGTATGTTTACCGAAGTTGATGATAATCAAACATGGAACATGATTGAGGAAATGGCGGTCCATAACTCACAATATAGTAGACCTCAGAAGGCTCCTAGAGGAGGAAAGCATGAAGTGCACTCTATTACTCAATTGGGTGCTCAACTTAGTGCTCATATTGACACCATTAATTTGAAGTTTGAGAAGGCTATGGCTAAACTTGAAGAGGCCTCCAAATCACCTAAGCAACATGTTAATTCCATGATGGCATCTTCATCAATTCCAAGTGGAGTATGTGAGGGTTGTGGAACTTTGGGACATGAGCAAAGTGAATGTAGGGTAACAACTGAACAAGTGAATGCTTTCCAGGCATACAAGAGTGGTACCCCTTATTCCAACTATTACAATGAAAACACCAAATTCCATCCCAACCTCTCATACAAAAGCCAAAATGTTCAAAACCCTGAAACAACATACACCCTACCTCCAATGAGAAACCAAGCTCAAAGACCCTTTTACAATCAAAACCGAAGTTATCAAAATCAACCTCCATACAATCAAACAAATGACCAGGGTTTTGATGTTAAATAAGCGGTCCTCCAAATGCAAATGAACCAACAAGAATTTTTCACTCAAATGCAAAAGGATAGCCAAGCAAAAGACATTACCATTAACAACATACTAGCTGACACAAAGATTGGAGACCCAAATATCTCAATTAGCATCTTCAAGTTCACAAAGACAAAAGGGGCAATTGCCACCTCAAGGTAATCCCCCAAGGCAATAGTCGGTGAGTGTCATCCATTTAAGGAGTGGTACAAGGTATGAAGGGCCAAAGAGGCCCGTTGATAAAGATTTTGTGAATGCTAGTGACAAGAAAAGAGTTCTTGAAGACTCTAAGAAAGAAGAAGAACACACCACCATTCAAGAAGTTTCAAAGGAGAATGAAGATAAGGCTAAAGGGAAGGAGCCTATTGTGATTCGGCTTCCACTTCCAAGTCGTCAAGCTAAGCCTAAATTTGATGAACAACTTGGGATGTTTATGGAGATTGTGAAGAACTTGGAAGTATCAATTCCATTAACGGAATAAATAAATCATGTTCCGGCCTATGCGAAATACATGAAAGATATTCTTAAAAAGAAGAAATCCATCCGGAAACTTGAGACTATTGCTTTCACTAAGGTGAGTAGTGCCATCCTACAACGAAGTTCACCTCCAAAACAAAAGGATCCGGGAAGCTTCTCTATTCCATGTACCATTGGCGACACCACAATCACCAAAGCTCTATGTGACCTTGGGGCAAGTCTGAGTGTCATGCCATATTCGGTGTGCAAAAGGTTAGGAATGGGAGAGCTTAAGTGCACTAATATCACACTTCAAATGGCGGATCGATCAACGAAGACACCTTTAGGGGTATGGGAAGATGTGCCGGTAAGAATTGGCAAGTTCTTCATCCCGGTGGACTTTGTTATTGTTGATATGGAGGAGGATTCCAACATTCCTATCATTCGAGGAATACCTTTCTTACACACCGCGGGAGCGGTGATTGACGTGAAACATGGAGAGCTCACACTCAAAGTGGGAGATGAAACGTTCACTTTTAATCTTGACAAGACAATGAGAGCTCCCCGACTACATGAGCCATGTTTCATGGTTGATCATTATAGCCGAGAAAGTGATAGGAAGAAGTTGGCATCTCAATGCAAAGAACAAGCTATGGGTAAAGAATCACCACCCATATGGGAGAAGAAAATGGGTACACTACTACAATTTAAGGCTACGAGAACACCTCTAAGAGAACGGTTGATAGCGGAACCGGTCTCTTTCTTATAAATTAACAAAGATAACGGTTGTTTCTTCCAACCGTACTCGTAAATTAACAAAGAGAATGGTTAGGTTTGACCAACCGTCTTAAAAGAAATAAGAGACCGGTAAATATTTAGAACCATTCTCCTTGAAAAACAAAGAGCACGGTCCCTCTTTATCAACCGTTCTATTTGTTAATTTGTAAATCCTAAATAATACGGAGTATCAAACTTCCCGTTCACACTTCCCCGCACATACAACTTCCATCGCTTTCTTTCAAACACCAACAATCATCGCTTTCGCCCTTTGTCTGTGGTCGCTCGTATTCCTATGTTACCTCTTGCCGCCGTTAGGTCTCTATCCCGCCGCCACCTTTCTTCCTTTTTACAAGGTTTGGTTGAATTTAATTTTTAGTGTTAATTGTTGTTGTTTGAGGTTTAAATTAGTGTTATATACATGAATTACACTTCTTATGTTGTTAAAATGTTGGGTAATTGATTATTTGATGTTAGAATTGAGATTAAGTAAGTTAGGGTTTGTATTATTTGGGGATTTTTGTTATTTGGGCAAAAATATAATGAATGGTGTGCTAGGTGCAAATCGACTGTCATTTGATGCTCCCCCAGCTGTCAGCGACATAGGTGCTTAACAAATTATGAAGCTTTGATGTTTTCAACCCCAATTCTAACATTAGGGGAAACTCTCATTGCAAAAATGAGAGAGCGTAGTGTAAGTAGTGGAGAAAAATATTCCCCAGTGCATCTTCGCTTTGAAGTGGTAAGATAACCTTGTTTTAATTGTTGAGATTGGTGCACTCTGGAAAGTGGCTATTACGAAATCGGTGATCGTGGCATTATCAATCTAGTTGACGCAGTAAATGAGTATATGAATGATGTTGTCCTTCAATCAGTTCAATGCATTCATGGTAACTGAGATTTGATATCACGAGTGACAACCTGAAATACTTAAGCCAGGCATTGATGGTGTTCATAATAGACTCAAAGTACTTAATTCTGTAAAACTGGCAGTGGTTTGTTACCTTTGTGAATCCTCCTTTGTTTTGTTTCCTGTTAATAACTCTAGTTCTTTTATTTATCTTCACATTTACACTACTACTTACTATTGGGGTTTCAGGAGGACAAATTCTTTTTACCACTTTCCTCCCTTGTTGATTTAATTCATTGCTAGTGTTCCCTTATCTGGTTGGTTCTATGAATGTTACTTTAGGGCCGGTTATTGTATTGTTAGTCTTAGGCGAGTATTTTCATTCAATGGATACAAGATCTCGCTATTCTTCGACTTTGGGATATGATCGTTTAAAGTAACTGCTTTACATAACTCTCAAGTGTCTGAACTTCATATTAGCAACAAATAATGCCTCAATAGAGGCATTGGCTTAATCACTTATGGTATGCAAGCGTATTGGTCTGTGTCATTTGACAATGAAATCCATTTATTTCATGCATTGTAGGACCTCTCGTTGAAGGGTTTACGGCCGGGAAACTGGTGAGTACTGAGATAAAGCAAGTGAATGCAAAAATATGATTGATGAGCTTCTAAATCTAATGCGTGATGGGAAGATAAAATATGAGTAAGTTCTCTTTAAGAAAATAAAATGCTTCTGTGTTATGTGAACCTATAGCATTCTTTGGTGTGAATCATGTTAAAATCGATAATATATTCATCTAAAAAAAGACTTCTTCTTATTCACTATAATGTTCCTCTATAACGGCATAAATGCTGAAAATTTTGATTTCTTTTGATTTACTATAAAAATATTTGCATTTGTTATAAAGTTGGGTCAGAGTGTCGTCTTGGAGACTGCGGAAAGTCAAAGGAAACATTATAGTGAAGAGGAGGGAACATATGATATGATCTTTGGAGCAAAAACGAAAAGTGCAAATTAACTCGTAATTAGGAAATTCGACAAAAATGAGTGTAAATTTGTCAATCAAGAAACCCTTGCATACTTTCCACGACATCCGGGCATAGAAGTGTAGCACGACGATTGAAGGGGATATCCAACGTTTCACTCTCCCTTTTGTCTTTCATTTTCCCCTTTTCTATTTTTTTCGCATTTGGAGGTGTGCGTTCACCCATAGATGGTTCTAAAGAATGATTCATGTCAGCCGACCCCAAATCATTTTGGGATTAAGGCTCTGATGTTGTTGTTGTTTATAGAATGTGATTTGTTTTTATGTTGGCTATCACAATGGTACAGTAACTCTCCGTTACATGATGAGCTTGAGACCTGCATGAATGTCATAAAGACACCCACAAAGTCACTGGCAGAGTTATCCAGTTTTTTCTGCTGTCAATCATATTTTCATTTTCCTAAAATTTCATCTTGAAGAAAAAGAAAAAAACATGTCCAGATCTCTAAATATGGCATTTCAGCAAGTTAGTGGATTTTCCAACCTAAATAGTTGGGTGCTTGATATTGGATAAGTTGCATCTTATTGGCTTGGCTTACTTAATGCAGGATGGAACTTGTTCCTTTCAATGACTTTCATTCTGCTTTGGATAAGGCTCTTGGAAAACAAGGAAGCCGACCGAAACAAGTCCTCACTTTCTGATAAGGTGAAGGTGTTTTTGAAGTTATTTACTTGCAAGTGTGTCCCTTTGGCGGTTGGGCCTTTACACCAAGAGTTAACTAAACTTGACGCATAGTTGCGCAAATACTGAGTATCATGTTGTCTCTTCTTGATATGTATTCTCTTTGGGTGCCTAGTTGGTGTGTGACATTCCTAATTAGGCATCAGGCTTGAAAATAGACTGCTGTTTGGGTTGATGGCACTAGCCTTAAAATATCCCTTCTTGCTGGAGTTTCTGAATTGTATTTTGTATTTTGTTTCAATAGGATTTGTCCTAATGGTTCAAATTAAATCGGAAGGTTTTTGTGTAAAAATTGCTGGAGTTTCTGAATTGTAACAGGTTTAATTTTTATGAGCTATACGATTCAATCATGTAGGGTTACGATAAAAATAGAAATTTTTTTTTTAAAAAAAATAAAATTAACAACCAGGACGGTTAGTACCATCACAACTGTTCACTTTGAAAATGTAGAACTAAGGCGCCAAAAAATCTAAAATTCTAACAAAGAGAACGGCCTTATCAAAGAGACCGGTTCTTATATGCAACCGTTCTATGTGATATATCAAAGAGAACGGTTGTGGAGCTCGACCGTTCTAATTGTTGTTACAAAGAGACCGGGTTGACTTGATTTCAACCGTTCACTTAGATCAAATTGAACGCTTGGCCACAGGACGGTCCAAAGTACCTATAAGAACGGTTAGAGACCGTTCTCTTTGATCCTTTTTGTAGTAGTGGTAATATCCAAGATGCTCCATCCGAAGAGCAAGAATGTCTCAACAAGAATGAGAGCTTGAATAGCTCACCACCACTCATGACAAGAGAAGAGGAAGGCCTCATTGGCCATAATGACAAGAAGAAAAAGGAGTTGTTCTCATCAACTCATGATACTATTGGGGAACAAGTAGACGAAGTATGTGGTCTTTGGGATAATGAGTTTGAAGGGTTATTCAATCCTTATATTGGTAATGCTATGACCCAAGACCACAATGAAGAACAACATGTGCAAAGGTCTATTGAGGATCTTTATCATAACAATGAACAAGCATTCGACTACTTCTTCAAGGTGTTGAGCAACATCAACAACACCTTGGCTATGCCCCATTGACATCTCATACATGGATGAGAGCTTGGTGGAGTCCTCCCTAAACCACCATTTGTAAATATTCTAACCCCTTAACTTACATTTTACTTATTGTATTGCATTTTTGTCAATTTTGGGTTTGTATTTTTATGCCTTGATCAAGATTTTCATTTCGAGAGAAAGTGAGGGAGGGACTAATATGTTTATTGATGTGTAGTGTTTTTACATAGTGTGGGGATAGCAATTGCCTAGGCTATCCAAGCCTTCATAGTGCCCCCACAATGAAGACCAAGGGAATGAAGAGTAAATGACACGGGTTATGAAATACCCACGGGTGGAATCGAATCCAAGTGAGGTACAGGGGACAATATGAGCGGCTCGATAAGAATCCGTTCGTCCTGAAGACAATCTGAGTGTCCTGGGAAGAAGACGCTCATCCTGAGAGAGCTGGAAAAAAAAAGATTTTGGTCTGACTGAAGATCCGAGCGTCTCCATATAGAATCTGCTCGTCTCAGTCAAGACGCTCGTCTCATAGAGGATCCGCTCGTCTTAGTGCTGGTAAAATTTAGGATTTCCTCCTAACAAAGAATCCGAGCGTCCTCAAGGAAATCCGCTCGTCTCCCTCCAGAAAGACGCTCGTCTTCATCAGAAGACGCTCGTCTCAGCACGGTCTTATTTTCTGAAACAAGCCGGAACAGAATCCGAGCGTCCCGACCCAGATCCGCTCGTCTCCCCTGTGCAATTCAAATGTAACGGGATTAAAACCTCACCTTTCCCAATTCATTTTACTCATTTAAAACAAAAACACATCCCCAAAACCCTCAATCCCTCCATCCACAAAAATCAATTTTCTCAACCAAATTCACCCAAATTAATTCCAAACTCCCTCAAAACTCAAACAAATCACTCCTTTGTCATCAACAAGCAATTAAAACACCAAAATCCTCAAAGTTTGAATCGATTTTCTAGAGTACAAGGGCAAAATTCGAAAATCCTAAATCGATTTGGGTCTTATTGAAACTTGAGGAATTCAAGCAAATTTTGGGTGTTCTTGGTGGGTGAGATTGTCGTCGGGTCTCCCAATCAAACACATTTATATTCTCAACAAACAACTAGTTAGTGGTTAAGTCGAGGTCGATCCATGGGACGGTGTGCTTTGGGTTCTAAATCTATCTATCTCAATTTGTGCTAGTGTCACAATTGATTTGGGTTTGTAGTTGTGTTCTAAACTAATGCAAGCAACAAAGTAAAACAAGCAATAAAGGTGTAGACAAATAATAAAGGATACTAGGATGTCATGGGATCATAAGGGATTCATGGGAGTTGATCATACAAACTTGTTCTCAATTATATGCAAGTGCTTATTGTTGTGATGGGATCGAGTTAGTGTATATCTTACAATCCTTAAGAAGGTTTGGGTCCCGGAACCGAATCGATTAGATTGTACAACACCTATAAGTCGACTTAGTCCTTCCTATTCAACTATATGCATGGTCTAATTGTAATACTCCGTATTTATATGTCTTGGGGGTACTCTATCGAGTAGCCCTTACTCTGTCGAGTAAGGGCAAGTTGCGAAGATAAATAGCTTCTGACCTGTTGGGCACTCGATCGAGTAGTGGGGCACTCGATCGAGTAGAAAATACTCGATCGAGTACCTTGGGTACTCGATCGAGTGTCGGGTTTTACGGGGAGTTTTCTCGGGTTTTGTTAATTACGCGATTAAGGTATATAAACATATTCGGCATTGTTCTAAATCACTTTTTACAAAACCTAAAACCTGTTTAAGAGAGAAAGCAACTAGTCTTCTTCCTAATCGCGTTCTTGACAATTCCCGGAGTTCAGACGGTCGGTTCGTATCGTAGTTCGTGTCGTTGGATTCCTTGCGTCGAGGGTAAGCTTTTAATATAAGTTAAGTAATGTTTTGTTAAGATTGGTGAAACCCTAATTTAGGAATTGGGGGTTTTTATGAGTAGTATTTGAATGGTAGCATCTATGTGTTGTATGATAGGAGGAGAGTTCATAGAAGAGGCGTTTTGAGACAGCTGTAGATACCGTCTGCGTGTTGTGCTTTCCAGGTAGGATTTCCTACTCAGTATTAGTCCCATAATGGGATATTGGTGATGTGCTGTAGTTAGTTGTTTGATATGATGATTGTGATTGTGATTGTGATTGTGGTTGTGTTTGTTGATGGTTCTCGAGATGCGTTCTCGGCTGAGTGGGGTCACTTGCGGGAGTGATCTCACGCCCTAGTTTCGCCCTTCGTGGAACCCGCCACGAAAGGGGATGTGCACATTAATGGACGGGGTTATCGCTCGTACGATGAGCGGGGCTTAGGTGGGAACGGCTGCGGTCCCCCGGGCGTGGCGGGTCCAGTGGACGATCGGTGATTGAGACGGTTGGTTGGTGTGTGAGTGTGTGTGTGTGTGGCGATTTTGTTATTTGTCTTATTGTTGTTAACTATTTTGGTTGTGTGATTAATCGACCGGTGTTGTTTTGTAAAACTGCGGTGATCCATTCGGGATGGTGAGCGAGATATTGAACAGGTATAGAGATGATTTGGGATAGTTGGGATGGCCACGACATGACGATAGAGTCTTCCATTTGTAGTTTAGTTTTATTTACATTTCGAGTTGAGAACGATTAGTTTGGAATAATGTATCGTACTTTTAGTTTGGTTTCAAGGATTGTATTCATTCATTAAACTATTATAATAAATGTTGTTTCCATTTTGTCTATTTGATTATCATACCTCGGGCGACCGAGATGGTGATGTCTTCATACCTGAGTGGTCCTGGTAAGGCGCTCGGAGTATGGGGGTGTTACAAATGGTATCAGAGCGACGATCCTGAAACCTGTAACCAATGAACTTAATGAACATAGGGAGTCAATTAAAATGAACCCGGGGTAAAAGTTGTAGGAGCTAGTGCAAAGGCTTGGGAGACGTCCTAAAGCCGCAAGGGGTCGCCCTACAACTTTGAACCGGTCACATGGGAAAGTGTTTGTCGAGTCGTATGTGTGTTTGGTTAACTGGTTTATGAATGTGATGGAATGTGTTAATTGTTGGATGTTGAAGTAGAAAGTTGAGCATGTGAAAGAAAATGGTGATATGAGGAAACTTGTTGATGAGATATATAGAACTGTGGTTGGAATGAGAAACATGATGGATGATTCATAATGTGACATAATAATAACATGCGAATAGAAATGTTGTGTTGTATACGTATATTTTGTCTGCATAGAGTTGTATGATAAGTTTATGTACTTGTCCATGATTGTTCATGGGTATATGTTGTAAGAAGTGTGTAGCTGTAATTGATGAATTAGTTGGAAGAGATTAAGTAAGTAATTGCATAAGAATATGAAATTCATGGGTGGAGCATGTTTATGTGGGTAAATCGTGATTGACAAGTTAAATAACCTATGTGCATGATGAATGTTGTTGCTTGATTTTTGAAAATAGTAACGTATGATTACGAATACTGGTTTTATGAGTTTTGGACTGGTTTTGTTTGCTTGGTTGTTGTTTAAGTCGTTTGGGAAGTAAAAATCAATAGTTGTGTTTTTCGTTTATAAAGAGGTTGTCTTTAAACTGTTATAACTTGAGATGCATAAATGATTTTGATATGATTCCAATTGGAGATGATAGCTTGTCCTTTTACGATTCTAACGATAGGTCACACGCCCAAATTGACCAAGTAATGAGTGAGTTATGACTGTTTTGAAAAACTGGGACAGGTCTTGAGAATTAGGGTACTCGATCGAGTATCCTTGGTACTCGATCGAGTAAGGGGGCACTCGATCGAGTACCTCAGTTACTCGATCGAGTAGCCCTGGTGATTGGTTTTACATGCTTCTGATCTTGACCAACTCGATCGAGTAAGTCCCTTACTCGATCGAGTGGCCTGTACTCGATCTAGTGACCCCTGTTTTGGGTCATATGTTTATCTTTTGACTTCGTTGCATATTATGTTTAATTCAAAGACGTTATTTTGCTTCTTTATGCATTGTTTTACATGTATGTTGGTCTTGACGCGTAAGTTACCCAATTTTGTGGTGTAAAGAGTGGCACCTATGATGAGTATGAGTTCGGTGGGGGAGGACATGATTTATATGTGTTGGGATTAGTAAGACTTAATTGAGGCATAGAGCATGTGGTGTGAGACGAGATGAGTGACATGATTGTATGTTGAGTAATGAAAATGTAAGTGAATGTGGGCAAGGCATGATGTAAGTTTAAGGAACGTGAGAATGAAAAGATTGAAAGAAAGGATATGGATAGTGACAACCTGAGATGTGTAAAGAATTATGGAGGGAAGTAGTTAAGAGCCGTGTGGGTTAAGAATATACATAATGAAAGTTCGTTTTAAAGGGGTTGAGAAGAGTGGTATATAGTGAACCTTGTGGAGACATGTCGCGGGGTGGAGATTTGGCTTTTTAAGAGATGAAACTATTGTGGGTTTTCCTTGGGCAATTAGCGGTATGAAAGGAATTTTGATTTCTAGAGATGTAAGAAGGAAGATGCAATTGTTGAACAAGAACGTTGATTTTATGGATGGATTAGTGGCAAGGGTGATTGATGACATAATAAGAGAATATTTGTGGTAAGAAAGAGTGAGATGATATCGATATGAAATAATTAGATGTGAGTTTTGGAGCGTGAGAACGAATCGATTTCTAAAGAGTTAGCTAGAAGGAATAAGGAGTTGAACTATTAATTGGTATTATTGAGTGTAAAGAGAAAAGAAGGATAAAAGTAAGGTGAGGAAAATATTCTAGGAGTCATGTGATATAAAGGTAAGGAATCATTGAAATGTGTGATAGCGTCACGAGGATGTTAGTTAATGGTTATAGAGGAGTTTTGGGACAACATGATTAGTAATGAGTTTCGAGGAATTAAGGAAAGTAAGAAGTTGGTAGAATATTTGCACGATACGAGATTTTTGGCGGAGAGTTAGATGATGATACAATTAAGGATAGTATTGGGAAGAATATTGAGGTAATTTTGTTGATGAATTCGATGTTTGTTATTTGGGATGTCAACCAAAGATAGGAAAGAAATCGTGATGTTTAGAGATAAGTGTAAGAGGTTTGATGTTCGGACAGTGGTAGTGTTATCGTTTGTGGTGTTGTCACTAGTGGTTAAGAGTGATGGTATATTAGAAAGGTAGCAATTCTAAAAAGGTTGATTTGGTAGGGACCTGATTGTTGTGTATGATTGTAAGAGGGTATAAGATGTGGTTAGATGAGGCGGATGCTAATAGTTGAATAGTAAAGGTATGGTTATATTTGGCAGGAAGTGATGGTTGTGTGAATGGGGGAATATGTTATGAGGGGCATATGAGTTAAACTCGGGCGACAGGTAACCTTTGTTGAGTGGTAACTTACGTGGTCAGGATTGACTGGTTGGATGTGATTATGGGTCTATGTCATATATATAAATGTTTGTGTGAGGTTGTGACCTCACAAGAAGTGGTATGGTGTGATAATTATAAAGCTGTTTTATGAATGTTCTGTAATATACATGTTGGATACGAGAACGTTGGGAATGATATCCAAAAAGGTAATAATTTGACTGATTTGGCATGACTAGTTATGCTTGTCTGTATTCATGATACATGTCAATATGTGATATGGTAAGGGGATGATATTCACGAGGTTAGTATCTGTTTAATTCATAAAATATGTTGTGCTATGATTTAGTAAAGTGGATTTGAGTAAGTTTTTCTTGACTGAAAAGTTATCCTGAGTCAGTGTTTATGGGAGTTGTATGCAGTTGTGATGTCTATCGATGTGGTTGTGGTGCCTCGGGTGGTGATCCGGACACGATATTTAGTGTTGTGATGCGGGTATTTTCGCACTACGGTGTGGCTGTTGGTGGCGGTGTTGTGATGCCGTCACCGGTTGTGGTGGATTAGGCGGGATGATTATGATTCGAGTTTCGAAAGTACATACCGATTATACATAGTTTGTTGTTTGTTTGATGTTGCTCCTGCGAGTTTCGGCCGCATGTAGACAGTTGTCTTGCTTATTGATGTTCTCTTTACCAGGTTAAGTTAAGAATGAGGTAGAGTATGATATGAAATAGAGTTGAATATGTTTTCGTTGTTGTCATGGTATAGTGATGTTCTATTGATGGGACACGGTTGTGAGAGGTTATTCTGATAATTTTGATCTTGTTCTAGATAAGGCTTTAGTAGACATGGTAATGGAAAATGATTCGTGGAACATGTGTTGTAATGATACGAAAGCGGCGGGTAGTTCATAATCTTTTGTTGGGACAAAGTGAGTGTAGGGTGTTGGGGGAATTAGTGTCATATTAAGTTATGTATGAGTTTTGCGGTAATGAAGGAAAGAACTTGAGGATCTAGTGTGCGTGTACATAACGAGTGTGGATCGTGAGTTATGCTTCGGGGAAATAAGTGCCTTACATAGAGAGGTATGTTGTTTTGCAGAAATAATGGAGAGTTAGTATGGTGATTTTGCTACGAGTTTTGAGGTATAGGTTAGATGGTGTGACGAATGAGTTGAGGTATGAGGAATGTTTAAGTAAGAGAGCCTTGGATATATGCATGGCGAGTGTTTAGATTATAAGCGGTTATCTTACACATGTGGTGGTAAAGAGAGTAAGGAGATGTATCTAGTATTTAGTATTAGTGAGTTACGAGGACGTAACATTTATCTTAAGAGGAGTAGGATGTGATAAAAGAGATTTTGATGGGTGTGCATATGGTAGTATATTTGAAAGTAGAGTGTTGGTGTAGCATAAGATATGGATTTGTATATGTTGTGGTTGATAGTGTTAAAGGTCACGGACGTGCTTGTAGTAGTTTGATGTTAGGAATGCGAGAATACTTCGATAGTGTTGACAGTTGGATGATGAGATTATGAGTGTGAGTAAACTTCGAGGACGAAGTTCCTTTTTAAGGGTGGTAGAATGTAACATCCCGTTTGATGTCTATGAGTGTCTTGATTTTGGATTTGATAGTGGATGATATTATGGAGCTAGCAGCGTTAGAGGATGGTAGTTGGTTATGTATGGAGTTGGTGTCGTGAGAGATATATATATGTGGAGTTGATACGATATCGTGAGCCATGTTGTGGAGGTAGGAATAGTTAGTGGAGTTGGTGTTACGAGTTCATGTTTGGGTTGGAGTTTTGTTTCGAGTTCTTAGTTACGTTGTTGTGTCTTGATCGAGTTAGCATGTTTGTTTTTTTTATGTATGGGTTGAACTTCGGGGACGAAGTTCTTTTTAAGGAGGGAAGACTGTAATACTCCGTATTTATATGTCTTGGGGTACTCTATCGAGTAGCCCTTACTCTGTCGAGTAAGGGCAAGTTGCGAAGATAAATAGCTTTCGACTGTTGGGCACTCGATCGAGTAGTGGGGCACTCGATCGAGTAGAGAAGTACTCGATCGAGTACCTTGGGTACTCGATCGAGTGTCCGGTTTGACGGGGAGTTTTCTCGGGTTTTGTTAATTACGCGATTAAGGTATATAAACATATTCGGCATTGTTCTAAATCACTTTTTACAAAACCTAAAACCTGTTTAAGAGAGAAAGCAACTAGTCTTCTTCCTAATCGCGTTCTTGACAATTCCCGGAGTTCAGACGGTCGGTTCGTATCGTAGTTCGTGTCGTTGGATTCCTTGCGTCAAGGGTAAGCTTTTAATATAAGTTAAGTAATGTTTTGTTAAGATTGGTGAAACCCTAATTTAGGAATTGGGGGTTTTTATGAGTAGTATTTGAATGGTAGCATCTATGTGTTGTATGATAGGAGGAGAGTTCATAGAAGAGGCGTTTTGAGGCAGTTTTGTAGATACCGTCTGCGTGTTGTGCTTTCGGTAGGATTTCTACTCGGTATTAGTCCCATAATGGGATATTGGTGATGTGCTGTAGTTAGTTGTTTGATATGATGATTGTGATTGTGATTGTGGTTGTGTTTGTTGATGGTTCTCGAGATGCGTTCTCGGCTGAGTGGGGTCACTTGCGGGAGTGATCTCACGCCCTAGTTTCGCCCTTCGTGGAACCCGCCACGAAAGGGGATGTGCACATTAATGGACAGGGTTATCGCTCGTACGATGAGCGGGGCTTAGGTGGGAACAGCTGCGGTCCCCCCCGGCTGGTCGGGTCCGGTGGACGATCGATGATTGAGACGGTTGGTTGGTGTGTGAGTGTGTGTGTGGCGGTTAATTTTGTCTGTTTGTCTTATTGTTGTTAACTATTTTGGTTGTGTGATTAGTACTGACCCCGGTGTTGTTTTGTAAAACCTGCGGTGATCCATTCGGGGATGGTGAGCAGATATTGAACAGGTATAGAGATGATACTGGGATAGCTGGGATGGCCACGACATGACGATAGAGTCTTCCGCTGTAGTTTAGTTTTATTTACATTTCAGTTGAGAACAGTTAGTTTGGAATAATGTATCGTACTTTTAGTTTGGTTTCAAGGATTGTATTCATTCATTAAACTATTATAATAAATGTTGTTTCCGTTTTGTCTATTTGATTATCATACCTCGGGCGACCGAGATGGTGATGTCTTCATACCTGAGTGGTCCTGGTAAGGCGCTCGGAGTATGGGGGTGTTACACTAATGAGACTCGAGTTGGTTTATGTCTTACAAGTCTCATTGAAAAGATAAGTGATGGGTAAAAATGCAAGGATTCATAGGCTTAGCATTTCATCAAACATAACATGTGCATAAGTTGAAATCACAACAAGCAAGCAAATTAACTATGAAAACATATTAGATTAAGCATGAATCATTCCCCATGTTTGTTTCCCTTAATTACCCATTAGTCTTAGCTAAAAGACTACTCACTCATTATCAAGTTCAACATGCTAATAAGGTTGTCAATCATATTAACAAAGCAAAACATGATGAATAAATGAAAGTGATTATCAATAATTA